>NW_024609883.1:93151984-93442681 GCF_016920785.2 Ixodes scapularis | reverse complement strand
GGGGGCGATGTCTCTGGAATTACTGTTCCGCTTACTACGTTTCTTTGTGTTAGTCTCTTCTGCCCTGATTGGTGTCTTGGTTCATGTTCTTCGGAATCGGTTTAATTCGATTCTGGAGATCGCGTCCCACGGTGGTGGTTGTTCTGGGATTGAAGGTAGTGCGGAGTTGTATTTCATACTTAAAGGGGTGCTAGCCAATTTTTTGAGCTACCTCAACTAACTATATTTTCTGACTCCCCCGCCTTTACCCTTCCGGTATGCTATTTAGTATCGCGAAATTCATAATAGTTATTGTGAAATCGGCAAATGAAAATGATGCAAAAACCAACATTCAAATATACCCGCACTTTTCAGTGCCGTGACGTCAGTGGCGGGCAGGCTTGCCAGTCGAGCAAGCAGTCTAAAAAATAGAATATGCCAAGCATTTGTTCCGTGCTGGAGCGCGGGGACTGGAGCGAGCTTCCAAAGCATTCATTTGACACCATGAAACTGCTTGGAATCAGCTGGGAACAAATTCTACAGTCCAAAAAGTGAACCCCTGCCTTCCACTGACGTCACTTTTTTATTGTTGCCAGTAGAAACTTTCAGTTTGAAAAACACGGTGAGGACCGAAATTGTAAATTCAATAACTTCATGAAAAAAATATTCTAACCTAATATTTGGGATACTATTTTAGCGATGTTGTTTGGCGAGTTTAGCAAAATTTCAAGCAAATCGGGCACCATGAAGAAATCGCCGGAGTACCCCTGCAGGCTCTGCCTCCCTGAGATGTTTGAAGTCGTCGTTGCTGAGCTGCTCTGTGCACAGCGATTCGTTCTTCGAAAGTGTTAAAAAGTCCATTGTCTCAAAGTTTTTTTATTTTTATTTTTAGGGGTGTGTAAAGGGGTACGCTTAGCGCGGGTCGGGTCCCCTCTCGTAGTTGCATCCCTAGTTTTTTACTCTGTGGTTTGGCCCGACTCATGTATGGTGCGGCGTACACGATAGATGTGATCAGGACTTCTATGGTCTTACGTATAGTTCACGTTCTCCGAGTCTGCTTTTTAAGAGTTATTCTTAAGCATATGAGGATGTACGAATAAAATAGGTTCGTGCTTTTTTTTATTTCTTGTGCCGGTTTTGTGTTTGTGCATCACACAAAAGACACTGTTTGCTTCATATATAGAATGCCTGAAGTCACAAGGGTCGAACTAAAAGGAACGTAAAAATCGACGCCTGCACGAAGCAATCTAAACTTTTCGTCAAAGGTGTATTTCACGGGTTCGTTTTTTCTTGTAAAATTACAAAGCTTAGCTCCCTTGCCAAGGTCAACGGCAGGCGGCGGACGCAGGCGACTGTGTCCAGCAGCGGGGCGCGTTTGGGCACATATTGATAGATGGCGCTACCTCTTTTTGGAGACTAGAGTTCCTGCATATGGCTACCTACCACTACCAGGCACGTAGCCAGGATTTTGTTTCGGGGGGGGGGGGGGGGGGGGGGTTCCGCCCATGACAAAATGCTGTATGAGGGGGAGGGGGGGGAGAGGGGATCCCAGCAAAGTGGAAGATTTCGGGGGGTGGGGGGGGCCAAGACCCATGCCCCCCCCCCCCCCCCCCCCCACCCCCCCCCTCTGGCTTACGTGCCTGCTACCTACGGTAGCAGGGTTGCGCATTCAGCCTCGGCGGGTGGCCGTAGCGCCAGCATTTCTGCACGGTCCTGAATGTTTTGCTCGTCACGTGACTGAATTCGGCGAATAGCGGCGCCGCGCGCGCCACCGTTCATGGAAAACCGAAAAGGAGGAGATGGAGGCGAAAGCAGGGGAGTATACGGTCGGGGCGCGTGGAAAGTCGGCAAAGCAACCGTAGCGGTGGCTTTCCTGCACGGCGGTGGATGCTTTTCTCACGTGATCGATCTCGGCGAATAGCGGCGTGGCGGCACGGGGAAAACAAGTGCGCAACTCTGCTCCATCGAGGAACTCTAATCGAGACGACGTTAATCGATACTGCTCGCGACGACCGTGATTTACTAAAATGAAGATAATCATTCTGTAGTGTACTTTTGGTTTAAAAATAAATTCGGACAATAAAAACAACGTTAAAAAAAAGAAAACGCGGCTGCATAACGACGGCGTTTTTTGTTGCCGACGGATTTCGTCTTCGTGTCGTCTGCTTTCTTTCGCTTGACGGCTACACCTTCCAACGTGCTTTATTTATTCAGACTAAAGTAACTGACTGTATAAATTTACCGACGCTGCTCCCGACGCTATCTATCAATATGCACGTGGCTTGGTAGGATGGATGCTTGGGCGAGTTGGTGAACCATACTTGACAGTGACAGCGCATGCATACCGTCAAGTATGCATGTGCCAAACGCGCCCCGCTGCTCGACTCAGTCGTCTGCATCGCCGCCCGCCGTTGACCCTGGCAAGTTTTGTGGCCCTATTTTTTTACAGAAAGAAAGTCACGCTTTGTAATTTTGCGAGAAAAAACGGACCTGTAAAATACACCTTTCACGAGAAGTTTAGATTGCTAAGTGCAGGCGTCGATTTTTGCGGTTCATTTTAGATCGAGCCTGCTGGCTTCAGACACCCTATATATACGCTTCAAACATGTCTGGAGACAGTTTTTGTACGACCATTGGACCGTCGTACAGGGAAGAAACACGCCTAAGACAATGTTTGCAGACCGTCTATTTGTATATGACGTAATAGGAGTGTTAAAGCTAACGGCGAGGTTATCTATACCCGCCTTGAAGTGTATGTTTTTCTTTCTTTATGGAGAGGTGCATTGTCCGCGTATCGCAATGTGATGGAGGACCCAGCAGCGCGCGGAATAAGAGCACACCCTTATCTGAATGCTGCAACGCTCCCGACCTGCTTGTGGCGTGGGCCGTAAGAGCTAAAGAAAGCGGAACCGCCTCTAGATCTTCAGAGTGATTCCAACTGCTTGATTGGGGTCGCGTGGTTTATGGGCTCCGTTTGCAACACGCAAACGGAGCCCATAAACCACGCGCCACTTTTCCCTCTATCCTGGGAAAAGTGGCGCCATTCATTGTTGTATAGAAATGCTCGAGGCACGTGCCGCGCGCCACTTCTGGGAAATTCATGGCGTCTGAAACCTAGCTCAGTGCTGCGCTGTGCCAGCATGATCTTCCCAAGGGCTGCACGTTGCACGTGCCTCGTGCACTGACGAAGCTTGCGCTACTTTTGATTTGAAACATGAGGGGGCTTTTCAATCGCCTGCCAGCGTCTCCGCTTCACCTGTCCTGCCCTGTTCCTACCAACTCCTCCTTGGCGGAAAGGGGTCTTATGCGCCAAGCTGACTCCAGCGCTTGCGGGGAAGTGGCCTTGCGGAGCGCCGGGTTTGAG
Organism: Ixodes scapularis; assembly: GCF_016920785.2. Classification (NCBI taxonomy): domain Eukaryota; kingdom Metazoa; phylum Arthropoda; class Arachnida; order Ixodida; family Ixodidae; genus Ixodes; species Ixodes scapularis. The sequence goes on along the minus strand of NW_024609883.1, from coordinate 93,439,338 downwards.
TCGGGACATATTTCTTTAGTAATTAGATGGTCAGATGGGCGAGTTGGTACTCATGAAATGTGGTTAAAGTTGCGCACAAAGAGACAGCCCTTACAAAAATTGGTATGGACGTCCTATGTCCATACTTTTGCCATTCTATTACCCCTTTGTCCATCCAGGATTCCCGAGACCTTGGGTGGCCAAGCTGCGGCTCTTCGCGTATGAATGTGCGGCTCGCGGCTCCCTCCGCCCCCCCCCCCCCCCTCCCCTCCCCCGCCTCCTTCCCGGTCACTGGAGCACTTCCCTAAAAGAGAAATGGAACGAGTTTTAAATCGAAAGACAGGTTGAGGCTTGGTAGTCTTGTGCTACCTTATGTACAGTTGGACTGCTTTTGACTCGGATAGGTTGAAAGTAGTTCGAGTTTCGTTTACTGCTCTGGACAAAAGTTTGCCTCCCCCCCCCCCCCCCCCCCTCCCCTTCCCGCGGCTCTTGGAAGTTTCGTGGTTTTGTTTGCAGCTTTGTGGCCGGGTCAGCCTGGTCACTCCCGACAGTGTAGACAGTTCTTAGGCCATTTATGAACCGCTGGTTTGCCGTAGAACGGCCAAAACAAAGCAAACAACAAAAACAAAAAGTTTTTCATTCCTTTCTATTTTCATGCTATGGCCCTGGTGAGTCTATGGACATCCTATTCACTCTCTATGGTGTGAGCTATAGATTCGTGGATTAATAAAGTGATGCTATGTATTTTTTAGGTGCAGGGTAACGTTGAAAGAATTGGCATCTTCTACTTTTGACATTGTTCACCTTGTCGCAAATGACAGGAAACACACCTCCTTTCATCGAAATGTTGCGATTCCGCCGCATAATTGCAAGGCAAAAATTAGAATATTTCCCGACCTGCAGCCGCGAGCGGCGACCATGAGAAACACACGACATGACGTCAATGGAAGCCTTGCAGACAGATAGCAAGTTGTGCGAATACCTGCTCGATGAAAGGTAACTTTTCTATAAATCTTGTCGTTACAACAAATATAAATGAGTCGAAAACCTCGTTTCATCGAGAAAACTTTTATTATAAAAAGTTTTAGTGGCGCCATCTATCCTAGGTCCACAAAACCGTCAGCTCTATCTGCTACCGCGAACAGCCGCTAGAAGTCAGAGGAAAGGGAGGGGGGGGGGGGGGGGGGGGCAGGGCCAGACAGGTATGGCCGGACCCGGATGAGACTTTCCTCCTTTCACCATATTGTTTGCGCTGCGCCAACACCTCCTAGAAATAAAGCCGTAGCGCTCCGAGCGGTTACGTCACAATGTCGAAGAAGAAAGGCCATGGCGCAACTACGTGAGAAAATATATCTGGTAGCGACGTGAGAAAAATGCTTTTTATCGAGCGGCGCAGTGGTATTTGTGCACGCTTATCCAACATTAATATACGTTTCAAAAAAGCGCTGTCTTGTATAATTTATTATATATATATAATATAAACGTGATATACAACGCGTTACCAAGGTTGAAAGTACTAATTTTTTTTTATTTCCGAGTATTCCCGTAACACGCGGGACTACGTGCAGTCCCGCAGCAACCCCACACTTTTCGAATGAACCCATCAAGGAGGATAGAAGGGTAGGAGAGGGCATGACGCCAGCCGCGTAGCCTCCACAAGCCACGCACCCTTGATGCCTCGCCTCTTTCTTATTTTCCTCCTTACTCTCCTCACTTACCAGGCCAACGTGACCACATGACGTGACCGTAGCTAGCCTTCGCCTAGCTATGGGGTACTAGAAAACACCACAGTCAAGCCTTCGATCTGATAAAACCTACCGGACGGAGCGCGCGCAAGCCTGCAAGGAATCCTTCTACAATCAACCGTCCATCTCGCACGTGACATGTCACGCGCACCAATCGCCAGAGAGATCTGCGGTCACGTTGGGTACAATATCGTCGTCTTATGACTAGGCTCCACCAATATTGTAACGTGTCCCCTCTTAGTACTTATAACCTCTTTGACCGAAACTCCCAAACTACGTGTCTGAAGCGCGTCAGGCGCCACCATCTTGAATCCACGCGCAGATGGATGAGTGACTGTAGCTGAGCCAAGCCGAGTTGTAGCCGTCGCCTGCGCCAGCTGCCGCAGCAGTGGCAGCGAATCAAAGTTGTGTTGTTCGCATCTCGACGTAAGAAGGAAAATGCGCGTACTGAGCGACGTACTTCAACGTGCACGCGCAGTAAACAGTAAAACACCAGCAGGCAGCAGATCGCTGGACCCAAGATGGTGGCGTTGAAAAACGCGATGATGATGATAGCGACTCACGTAACTGCCGCTGTCCAATGATGCCGCAGCGAACCACAATATTGTTGAATAGAGCGACTGTTTTGTCGAGAAAATGCCAAAGAAAAGGAATGCGGTACTCTGAAAGCATAGCTTATATATTTAGTGACTCTACGGGGAGAAAGGGCACGCACTAGGAAGGCCGGGGAGGAGAGAAGCCTCCCGTCCTCTCCAACGTTCCTACTGCTCTCCCTTTCTCCGCTCGACCTCCATTGGATTAGAGCCTTGCCCTTTCTCTCTTCGCTTGGCGTTGCCTTCGCCTGGCAAACGTCGCCTCATAGAAAAATTTCATTTTCTCAATTATCTTTTGATCCAGGCAATGTCATGTTTTGAAACTTTTGCGTTCTTTCCCAACCACTAGCATCACATTCTCATGGAATTTCAGCTTTCTGCAATGCACAGATTAAGTAAGCCGAAAAACACGGTTCTCTTTCCTCAGGAATACCCTGCATGCACAACCACCAGTTACTGGCAAGAAACCCTTCTTCGAAAAGTTATGGCCTTGAAGCCAATGGTACTCAGTTGACTTCAAGGCCTATAAATAATACGATTGAAATAATTGAAGCAGAAATGCACTTATTGAATGTGATCATACAATTTCTCCATGTCAAGGGTATCTCTTGACAAACGGAGACGCTATTAGAAAAAGTTACGCAGAAATGTGCATGGAACTGCTTCAGGCAACACGAAATGTATGTCAACTAACTTACTTCTTTTACTCTTCCATCTGCCCACACATTACACAGACTGGTTGAAATTAACATGCGCGTGGAAGCACATTTTCTACCAGAGCCGTTCAGACTGACAATTGGGCAAAATATTGTAACAATGTTTTAATGCCTTTTTGTAATGTGAGTCGGCAACAAAACAGGGCTCGTAAATAAAGCAACAAACAATAAAAAGAAAAAGCACAACCCGACACAATTTCTAGAGTTGCACGATTTACTTTTTTTCAAAACCCCATCGAGCAACATCGGAGGTCGCCATTACTTGGGCGTAAAGCGCGTGATTCTTCGCCGAACGCCGACAAAGCACTTGTTTTCGATACAGGCTGAGTCAACTTCACGCCGGATGCTGATGCAGTCCTGGCGTCCAACACAGGCTCGGAGTATGTGCCCAAACAATTGCGAACTCGAATAATTGGCACAGCAGCCGCTAGATGGCGTGCACCGTTGAAAAGGGTCTATCGTCACACGGCCGCAGGAATAGTACTTCAAGCAACTCTACCACTAATCATGAATGCACTTGAAACCGTAGAGTCATTATAATGGACGCTAAAGGTTCAACTGACGCCATCACTTACAGGTGGCACCAAGTATGCTCGGATCTGCTGGACCCGCTTTCGGGTGTTCATATTAAAAGAAGATTTTGCGTTTTGGCTTACTGCTGTGTCATCTGTGAGTATCAGCATCAATCGGACAGTTATTACAATTTTCTTCCCTGTGCAAAAAAAAAAAAAAAAAAAAGAAAGACGGGATATTTTAGGCTTAAATATTTTTCCTAAAATCCACACAGATAAAATTTAAGTATCATAAATTCACCACACAAAGACGCCTTGTGAAAAGTTTCTTCGCACGAGTATAGCATCTCGCGAATACCCTATATGTGCATTGTCGTGGATGCATTTTAAGCAATTTACATTACCGATGCAGTTGTCACGTTCACCTCGGGGATTTTACCCATGATTTAACTTATCACATGCTCTTGTAAGGTATGAAAAAGAGGTCTGCTGAAAGGTATAATGTACCGTACTTGAGTTGAGTATAATTTACGGCACTTAAAAGCAAAAAGGGGCAGTCACTTTTATCCCTTTATTCCTTCTATGAGGTTGCTAGGAAAGAAGTGCCCGTATCGAGAGTTTACTAACAAGCAGGGTCACTGCAAACTGCGACATGTCAATGTATTTTAAAAGAAAAGGGGAAAAAAAAAAAGAAAACACGCTTTGACAACATTAGTGCGGTAAAACCCACAGTACTGTAACCACCTCCAATAAGCACAGACCGAAATGAGACCAATGGAGTTAGAACGCTTGCTGTAAAATCAAAATCGAGAGCAAGCTTCAGTGAAAGACGGCCAACACATCTGTGTTAGATTTGAGTTCCCGTCCTCACAGGAAGTTCCATGTTGGCACAGCTTAATAACAACACCTATAGCTAAGAAGAACTAAGCACTAAGACAACCCATACATTTTCCTAGTTTCTTAAAACCTATTTAGTATACACACTCATCTGGCCTGAAGGGATGCCTCTCTCCCAATGCACACCTGCACTGCAGGGAAGTGGCAGAACACTGCACAAAATGGCAGCAGAAACTTGAATCGGCCCTTTTTTTCTTCTACTTCACACCAAACTTAGCCCAATGAGTTTACTCCAGTGGACTTAAGCGCCATCTTTGCGAAGCTTAGGGCTGGCACAGGTATGTGAAGAGTGTGACAGGGCATACGTCATTGCTGGTTCATGTGTCTCTTGTACAGAAACGTGCAAACCTCTGGCACTTATTTAGGCGGTGGGGTTTGGTGCTTGCCACTAACCTGTACCGGTAGTGAAAAAGGCGCCTATAATTTGCATTTAAGTCCAACATCTGGTGCAGTGTAAACATAACCTCCAACACTACCTAGGTTTTGCGTGTGTCCAGTTTCGAGCGATTTAAAACATGCGCATTCATAATCGGTAGAACACACTTGTAGAAAATTCGACCAAGCCACAAAATGAATAAGGTAGTTCCATGCCAAGCCTTTTACAAACTTCGAGTGATTCTCGGTAACTACTGGTCGAAAGAGTCAAGTTAGGAGCAGTAGTAGTTTGAATGGTTGTATCGGAAAATGGCCAATTGTTGGAGGTATGGTTACCGATGCATTACAACGAATGGATGAAACTGTCATGCCACACCTTCACCATTCGAGTCAAACAGGTAAGTACCATTACACTTGATTTTCATTGCAGTATCACATTCGTATTATGGCACAGTCTGCGCCATTGCCATGACGCAAGTTACTTTGACAAACTGAGTGGTTTGGCTGCCACACTGCCCCCAGTCTTCAAGGCCTATGCAGAGAGCAAGTCGTCTGCTTCTTGCGGAAGAGCTGCGGCGCCGTCAGAACGACGCCGTGTTCCGATTGACTTTGAGTGGGTGGACCTCAATGCTAGATGCCTTAAGGTCTACCCACTATTTTGTTTTTCAATCAGCAAAAAAGAGTTTGGCATTCAGACATCATCCCAACCCTTCTACAAGAAGGAGACTAACTTGCACTCCGCATAGCTTTGAACGGTAGCAGTCTCAGCTGCCAAATAGGGTAGCGTTAAATTGATCGCCAATGCATGCATTCACTGCATACAGGGCGTTTTTGTTTGCTTTAAATCGTTTAAAAAAGAATCCACGATAGCTACACTAATGCGATCTGGGCAGGCGAGTTATACAGCTGGTGGAATATAATATAAGGGGTTAATCGTCACGAAAAGTTATATAATTTAAGTAAAAGTGGTTCATGAACTTCTTGAAAATAAACACGTTTTTAATCAAAATCTTTTTGAGCATCATCAAAAACCTCTAAATAAGTAAATTTTAGAAAGATTTGTAGGCAATAAAGAAAAAAAGAAAGATTTGTAGGGCGTGGGCACAAGTGGTAACTTTATCACACCACCACACATTTCTTGTGTCCAAAACCTTTCTAAAAGATACCAATTTAATGATTTTCGATGACACTCAGCAAGTTTCTAATTAAAACAATGTGTATTTTCCTTAATTAAAAAGCTAACCAACAAATAGGCAATTAACCTACTTATTGTGACGATTATCCTCCTATATTATGTCTCCCTGGTGGTATAACTGACCCGTGCAAACCAAATTAGTGTAGCTTTCACAAATTTTTTTACAGAAAATCAGTAACGACTAGAACAAAACACCCTGTGTATGGCATGTGCCCATTGTTGCCCATTTATCTTTGTCACCATACGTTTCAAACTCTGCCGGTAAGTCCCGAAGCCACCCAAGAAAGCTTACGTTTGCTTACGTCGACAGTCACCGGAGGTCAAGGAGTAGTAGCCTTACACGTAACATGCGAGGCACGGACGTTCCGGTGACTTGGAACGTATAACGTAAGAAAATGTAAGCAAAAGCTCCTCCGTGAATTGGCCTTTATGCTAGTGGCCATTGTACAATGTAGCAGCAAATGACTAGGCTACAGCCACACCTTGCACCAAATGCACGAATTGGCACCAATATGTATACCACGCCAACTGAAGTGGCAGAAAGGTGCCTTCGGCGGCGATTCCGCCAAACCCGTGCCAGAATATTTCGATAGGCTATTAGCTAGACGTCAGAAATCTGGACGGCGCGAGGGAGAGCGACAGGGGGAGCAAATGAACGGGATCAATGTTGCCCCGGTCCCTGCCTTTCACACCATTTGCGTTCTTGAGATCTGCAAAACCGACGGCATTTCGACGACGCCTCGGCTTCCGGGACGCGGCAGTCAAATGTCGCGGCTCTTCGTCGCGTCCCAAGATCACCGCGTTTCACAGGACGGACATGTCGACGTCTGCTTCGTTGGGTTCGGTGACCGCGCGTCCCTTCGCTGGATCGAGAGACCTTGCCGAGCGCCGCAGCAGACGGGGCGCCGACAGGGCAATGGCTGCCGCCCCAATCGGTGCCGTCACCAGGATAGAAAGCACCGCCACCGTCAACACCTAAGTTTTGGGACGGGAAAAGAAAAAAAAACAAACTGCAATTTACTGGCACCCGTATTTTACGCGGCTCGTCCGACCACACGTCCTCGTGCTACTGCTTGGTGTTCGAAACAGCAAGCTACGGTACATGTAAGGCCGTATGGAAGTCCTAATAAATAAGACGGCACAAAAAAGGACGCAGGTACAAATGCATCGACTCGCCTAACTCCACACCTTGCTACATAGGAAGGACCTCTGGCAAGTACAGCCCTTCAAATATCTGGCCAAGCCAAACATTATTTATACCTTTATCAAAACAGTTCACAGCCTCTCACAGGCTATAAATATCCGTGGTCAAACTGACATGGTGTTTTTAGACTTCGCGGAAGCGTTTCACGAAGTGGCCCAGTCAAAACCGATAATCAAAATCAACTCAATTTTGAAGAAATCCAGTCATCACGCAATGGTTTTGGTCTTACCTTTCCTCTCGCGAACAGCATCTGAAAGTTGGGTTGCGTGAATCTAGCCTTTCACAAGTGGCTTCAGGCGCACCCCAGGGAAGTGTCTGGCGCCCCCTTCTATTTCTGATTTTTATAAATGATCTGCACAACATCATTTCAGTACCAATCAAGCTATTCGCTGACAACTGTATTATTTAGAAAAAAATAGAAACACCGGACGACCAGGTCAACATAAATTGCTATCTACAATGATAATCGGTCTGTATGTCAATAACTAGAAATACAAATATTTTACGCTATGGTTATCGCATAAATGATGGCGTGCTTAACAGGGATGAGGAATATAAATCTTTAGGTTTAACATTTACTCCTGATCTACGATGGAAAACCCAGATTGATACCATTTTCAAAAAGGCTGGCAGAACATTGGGGTGCCTGATGCCTACCTTAGCTAGCTCAACACCTGAAATAAAAATACTTGCATATAAAAATTTAGTTAGACCTATTGTTTAATTTGCCAAAATCGTACGCGACACTCGTACCATAACAAACTGTTCTAAACTGGAGAAAATCCAGTGGCAAGCCCAGGGGCTCCGGAAGTCAATTCTGATCGGGGGGGGCGGGGGTCAAGGCTCACATCCTTGCAGTGCAGATCCCCCCCCCCCACCCCAACTTTGAAGATCGTACGCGCGGAAAAACCGAAATGGAGGAAGCGACCTTTGTTTAGCCGAAATCTTTTCTGAGTAACAAAAAGAGATCTTCAAAATCTCTAGCATGCAAGAGCGTTTCCGTGGCCTCTTCTGTCACACCGAACAAAAGTACGAAAATGATTGACGGATGGCAGAATTGCTTTTCGAGTCTAGGCATTGTGCAGAAACTTCAAGGGGCGCCTCCCATGCTAGGCCAGCTCTGAACCCTCTCCGGCCATTATGGTATCAGTGCGCTTAATTAGCACGGTATTGGCATGGCCGGGCTTGAAAGAGCCGATCCCAAGCAAAACTCGTCCAAGAGAGTGTGCAGTCCCTCCAAGGACATATGCTCCGAACTGCTGTTCGTCGAAGCGCTCTGCCAGAGACCAATTTCCCGCGGCAAGAGGTTTTACGTTTGGGGAGGCTTATCCAGAGCCGGAGGGAGGCCTCCTCCACGCCATCCTTTCCGATGACAAGGTATGGTAGAAAGGTGCCTTTCCTAAGCTGTGCCCGTCCTGCTGCCAGTGATTAAGATGTGACCAATACGCGCGCCTCAAGGCTGGCTCAGAAGAAACGTTTACTCCAGCACTTAATTAACAGGGGTATCAGCTTTACTCATTCTCGTCCCGACCAAACGTCGCTGTCCTTTCTTATTCTGCTTCAAGCTTGGGAGGCACTGTAGCATGTTGCTCTGACTACATTAAGGGAGGGTTGTGGGTCAGCCTTCAGCGTCGGGGGGGGCATGACTCCTACGAAAAAAACATGAGGGGGGCGAATGCCCCCCCTGCCCCCCCCCGGTTCCAGAGCCCCTGGGCAAGCCTCACACTTCATCTTTAATAAATATCACCGCATTGACTCGTTTATTGAACTATGTGAACTTGCCAACCTTCCGTCACTTGACAATAGAACCAAGCTTGATAGGTTAAAATCTATTTCCCAAATTATCCGTAATTACGTTAAAATTAATAGATCTGACTACTTTGAAATCTGCAAAAGCAAATTATCGATGCACCGCCATAGCATGTTTATTCCAAACCTGTCAGTTTGTAATGACCGTTTTAAATTCAGTTTCTTCCCTAGAGCAATCAAAGAGTTCAATGCTTTACCCTAGGGGTTCCCAGACTTTTTCGTCCCAGGAAACTGCAGCAAGCCTCAAAAAGACCCAAGGGAACCCTCCCCCTCCCTCCCTTGTTGCCAACCGATCGTGCTGGGCAATAAAGGCGTTTAGATAGTGAACAAGAGTTTATTGAACTGCTAGAATAAGACAAAATAGAGGACTACAGACCGTATAAGAAGGAAGAGGGGTTAACCTGGAGCACAATGTAAAATATATATACATATCAGTGCAAAAGGTGAGCTTGCTTTGTCCGCAACACCAACTCAATCTATGGCTCAGTCCATATATATAGAAGGTTAAACTAAGGGGGGGTGGGGGTGCACTGCAATTTGGATGCTTGCAAAACCCCCGTGTTCCCTGGAACCCAGTTCGAGAACCACTGCTTTACCCGATAAAGCTGTCTCATGTACATCTCTCGGTGAATTTTTAAAATTCATAGAAAAAATTGTTCAATGGCCACTATCATATGATTTGGCAGTGACGTTTATTTTTTCTTTGTTTATGAAAATAAATATCTGCTAATTTGCTCTTTTTTAATATTTGCTTTGCCTTCTGATGTGTGCTTCAATTATTCGTGGCATGATGTTGGCGTTTTTTATAGGGCAACTGTTCAGTTGTATATTTATTTATTTATGTTAAAGCGTATTTCTTTTTTTTCATGCCGTGATATCCATCCCTGTGATAGCTTACGGGCTGACAGTATCAATAAATGAAATGAAATGAAGGCTCGTAGAAGCCAGCCTAGCAGAAGCCCACGAGTGCTCACCTGGGTTGCGAGGGACACTGTCCTGTCGTCGGCGCCAAGGTTTCTGGCGTAGTCTAGAGCCACTGGCCCAATGGCTGCCTGCAGTTGTGAGAAGCCAGGGTGACCAATGAGCAAGGAGAAGGTTCTTCTGCTTATGAGCTAATTGTGAATAGAAAGGGCACAAGCAGGAATGGTCTATCCCAGACTGCAAAGGACAACGGTGGTAATCCCTGGCAAAAACTGACACACTGCACGTACGCCACGGAAGCTAGCACCGCAAAACGCCTCAACGTCACAATGCCCCAGTTCTACAACCAGAGTTGGGGACTGCTATGTTGCTTGTCATGCCGAAGGGACCCTCACAAAGCCAGGGTTTTAGAGAACAAAGGTATGGTTAACACAAATAACGAGACAAACTAGTATACATGTAGCTTTCCAAGATGCACTATGATTCCCACCACGCAAGTGTTTCAAAAACTGAATGTAATGAGGACTCTTGCTTTGTTTACCGTTACACAATGTACGGAAGACATGGGACAACATAATAATAAAAAAAATAGATTGCCGACCTTCCTTGGCTTTATTGATGAAAACATTACACATTAATTAACCATACACACTGAACCCTTGATAGCTGGTAACTCTGAATCAAATTATGATCATCAGATGCCCCTGTTGAGGCCCTTAAGGGCTAATAATAAAATTAATGCATTTAAACTATTCTATCAAAACTACCATATATACTATCCTTTAACCTGATCCATCGCAACCTGCCTGACAAAATGTACCTTGTTTTGATTTTCCTGTAAGAGATTATTATAATTGTATTCGAGTCTTTATTAATTATTCTCGCCTTTCTGCTAACATTGTATATAATTTCTTGCATTCAACCTGTATTCGTTGAATACTGTTATTTCAGGCACGGATGAAGGCAACTATGCATTGCCACAGTTGTTGAGACCTTTAAGGCCTGTCAACATACTTGCGTTTGCTTAAAACCGAGTTTTTGAGATCTCCTACGAGTGAAAACGCTGGAATGCTGGCGGCATTTTAGAGGTGACCCTGGAACTGCATTTCCCTGGAGAAAAGGTCTCGCGGTATTTGCAAGATTAGATGTACAGTACTATGTTTCTATACATCAGGTTGCAAAGAGCGCCATTGACTCGGCTGACATCCTCCCTAAAGTAAATCTTCGAGCCAATGCTCACTCTACCAGGCATTTAATATTTTCCGATATTTGCTCACCCTGCAACGCTTCCCCCCTATCTCGAATTCTAACGCCTTATAATGGCGTCGCCGCTCCGGATCTCGACATATGTGCGTCAGCCATTGAGTTCTGCCGCCCGTTGACAAATTCAGTCTTTACTGACTAATTTATATTTTTGTGTTTCGTACTAGTATATTTGTATTAGCGTGTCTTCAGTGTGATCCCATATATATTTGTTTCTCGCAATGTTTACATAGAAGTGCTCTAATCTACAGACCATAGTGGTTGTTTCTGGGAATTTTAAATAAAGATTACAGTCCAAGCTCATTATAACAGACCTGGTTACAACAGACAACTGGATATAACATACCGATTTGTGAAGTTTGGTTGGTTTTCCTTTATATACCATTGACTCAACTTCATATCTGCATACAACATACTCCTTTTACAACAGACCGAAATCTTCGTCAAAATCAAGGTCTGTTAGAACGAGCTTAGACTGTATTATTATAATCATTATATCAATAAGAAATAGTTGCTCTTAACATTGTTGAAATATCTTTGAGCCCATAGCAAAAAAATGACGCGCAAAAAAAGAGGAATTGTACGAAAATGCCCAGTGTCTCTCGCCGTTGTCTCTCGTCGTAAGAGATCTTGAGCGGTTTTGAGGCACACGGCCGTATGCAGCCTCAGGTGTGCGAACCGGCCTTTAAGGTACCAACAAGTTGTCGAGTTGTTCATCCAGCTTTTTTCTACACACCACCGTCGGTGAATACAACGAATGAACTATTGTAACCGACACAGGCTGCAGCGTCAGTTACACCACTGCTGACCTGCACTGTGGCCTTGGGCAACCATGCAATGGCCACGAAGAGGCGCTCCTTGAGGCTGAGGCTGGCCCCGTACACCACCAGGAAGGAGGTGGTCATCCGCAGCGTCAGCGAGATGCCAAGTACCCCCCAGCCCCAGCACTGCGCAAGGGCACGTAGTATATATCTCACCGTCTGCAACCAGACCCCAAACCGGCTACGACTACGCAGGCACACGGAACATTGGAGTATTCGGACGGCGCATTTTTTTTAGTAAAAATATTGAAGGATTCGTCTACCAAAGTAAGAAAGGACAAAGACCAAACACCTTTTCCCTATAGATTAAGCCGAGTTTGTGTAAAATCAATAAATGACACCCTGACGCTTATTTGGACAAGATAAAGGGGATCAAATGAAAGCTGATTGAATTTCTTTTTCCTCCTACCTGCTTATCTGTCATGGCAGATGCCGCAATGGCCTGCTATGTTATTTGATGATTTCATGAATATAGAAGGCTTAGCATGATGTTGGCTATTTTTATTGGGCTACTGTTTAGTTGTATATTTATTAAAGCAAAAGTCTTATATGTCTCATCCTTGTTCAGTCGACCTTCAAAGTCCTTGAGCGGGGACACAAAAGGTAACAAAACATGTGACCACTCAGTGGATGACTAAGCAAATTAGGACACTCAGTGGATGACTAAGCAAATTAAGATGATGACTCAGCACATTGAGAAGGATGACTCAGAACATTGAGAGGGATGACTCAGCACATTGAGAGGGATGACTCAGCACATTGAAAGCGATGACTCAGCACATTAAGAGGGATGACTCAGCACATTAAGACGGATGACTCAGCAAGTAAGTCTAGGCACTTGGGGGATAACATAAAATACCCTGCGAGTTCTTATTTATGAACCCAAACACAAAAATATAAATTAACCAGTCAATGTTACCAACACGCTCTTCAGAGAAACTAAAAAGATTTTTTTTTAATTTAAGTTGGTCCACATTTTGTTTATTTTAAAAAAATAAATTGACTTCTTACCGGCACCTTTGTACTAATAAACAGTAGCGTGACATGTTAAGAGGCCGATTTATGCGATCCCTTCAAAAGGCCAAAGCGCCATAGTGTCCGCACTGCACGTCAATGTTTTTTGTATGTCAGGCTTTACTACGGAGACCTTCTACCGCGTAGAGTACATGTCAACCTGCGCAAGAACACCCTCCGCGGGCCAGACTTACACGTGGAGTCCGACGCGACATCCTTGATCTGGACCTCGGAGCCAATCAGACCGAACAGGATCGGTTGGAAGACCTCCCACAGCAGGGCGCAAGTCTCGCTCGCCGAGGCCTGCGAGGTGCCGTCGCAAGGGCCGCGCTTGAAGCGAATTCCGGCCTTTCGGAGAAACCGGGAAGCCTTTTGAGTTTTGCTCACACACTTCTCGAGATCCCTTACGACCAGAGAAACATGCCGGCATCCATCAAGACTAGAGCGCGCAATATTTGTGAGATCAGACGTATGCAACCTATTTATGAAAAATAGTTTTCATAACGCAGTCGAAACTTTTTCGGGCCGATAAAAAAGAATGATGTGCGAAAAAGATAGGAAATACATGGAAATCGCGAGTGTTCCACGGATACCCGAGAGTTATCGAGGGTAAGATGATCATGCTGGAGGCGGGGCAACTGAAAAACCTCCTGGTCGTAATCGCGACGGAGACTATACCAAACGCGCTGCCCGAAACAAAGAACTCGTAGCCTAAATGCCATATTGTTACCCACCGAAGAGAAAGCCGTCTGCCGACAAAACCGAAAGAAACCGCGAAAAGCATTTGCAAAGAAATGGCGGACTGCACCCGCACACAGTATACGCGGCTCTGCCCGCACAGACGAGTCGCAAGAGCGCGTTCGTCATGTCGTTGCAGAGGCGTAGGGCAGAGACGGTTGCGGACGACCTACATGTTCGTCACCTCCTCGCTGCTTGTATGTATTGCAAACAAGGCTCATAAGCCGCGCGACGCCGACTGAGTGGTTGGAAACACCCTCAAATCTCGATGTACCACAGAGCGAGCATGGGTGATTCACCCGTCGTGACACTGGTTTGGTTTGGGCAGGGGGGGTGGAGGGGGCGGGGGTGAAGACGAGAGCGGAACAGGCTAAGTCGCAGACGCCGACATCGTTTGTCTCGAAGGAGAGAACAAGAAGGGAACGATGGAGGTAAATTTGTTTTGCTGCGATGAGTCGGAGTTGTTCGAAAGCTTGTCGACTTCATCCATTTTTATACGAAGCCTATGCGAGTGTTTTTCCTCGAAGTAAGCTGGAAATGAACTAGGCACAGACCTTGTAGGTGATGTTCCGCCGCTTCTCTGCACACACTAAGGCACCGCCCATGATGGGGGCTCATCGACATCACCCACTGGGACCACCGACGTCCATTTCTACGCCCTGCCATTCCGAAGTGATTGATATGCGTGGGCCCTTTCCCTCTAGATTATAATGCTAACTCTATCATTTTGAGCAAACGAGGGCGTGTTTATAAACATATACATCCATGCAGGGGACGTACGTCGTGGGGGGGGCACCACTCACCGCCCCGTGCTGATCCTTGTTCCACCGGAAGGCGGCCACAAACGCCACTGCGATGCACCCCAGGGGACCCGAGCCCCCAAACTCCACCCTGCGGGCCGCAAACATGACGCACAGCCCGGCCAGCAGCAGCAGCACGGGACGGAGTGTGGTCCGCTGACCCTGCGCAGAGCGTCCCTCGGTTGCCGCGTTTTGACCCTCAAAGTTGCACTGAAGTTGTTTCTGAGACGGTGCAGTTGTCACTCAATCTATTCTAAAATCCCGGGATTAGAACAATATGCGTCCAATTTACATATTAAAACAAGATCAAATATTGCGACGTACCAGTTTCTCCGAGATTCGGCACAGAAACCAAAAGGCGCCGTCGAATGTGTGACAGCCAACTGGAGCAGTCGCTTCCGTGTGGCAAGAGGACCGACCAACGGCGAACCGATTTTCAAATGTGTGCGATTCGTGCGTGGGAAGCGATCACTTGCGATTGGCTGTTGCATGTCCGATGCTGCCCTCTGGTTTCTACGCTGAATTGTAATAAAATGGGTTCGCCACAAACTTTGATTCCGTCTTAATAGAAAAGTTGGACGAGTAATAGTTTAATCTTAGGTTTCTTGGGATACTTGCCCACAGATTGAGTAACGACCATGAATAGACGATCTCGGAAACAACTTCAATGCCCCTCTGAAGTACTTATGGATCTCCAGGTACTTATAAATGCATAGATGAAAACAAAACAAAAACACACGCACACTCCGGAACAGTTGTCTAAAAAAAAGTGCGCAACTGAAAACATACTTTTTTTTTTTTTCATACAAAATCTGCAAGTTTGAAATTAGCCTCCTCAGGGTTGCCCCTCTTCCTCTCTTATCTTCGGGCACGCGCAATGGCAACACAGAACTAAGAATAGCTGAGGAGTAATTACTGGTCCGAGGGTAAATTTTGCGGTGCCAGTAACCTCTTCGACGATTAAGACGACAATCATTGGCCAGATTCAAATCCCGACAAGAGGGGGACGGGGCCAGCTCAGCACTGGCAGATTTCCGGCCGGTTTGAGCGGGGTCTCGGACGAGCAAGCTCACACTCTGTGCGCTGGGCAGGAACCAGAGGAGGCCTCCTACGACGCCTCCAAAGATGAGCCCCACAACAGCTTCCAAGGGACCCTTGGCAATGTTCCACGCAAGGTTGCCTGAAACAAAAAGAAGGGTTTCGTCCTGCTCCAAACAGCAGACTAAAGGATGGTTCACACACTTGCGTATGCTTACTATCGAGTTCTTGTTATCTCTTACAACGAGAGAACAGACTAGGATGCTCGCGCAATCCATGGAACTGGATTTGACTAGGGCGAAGGGCTGTAAGCAGTTAAGATACTGTCCAGAAGCACTGGTGAGTCCCAATGAAAACAGCGTTAGAAAAACGTTCTGTGTAATGTTACGCAAACATTGTGTGCAACATTGTATGCACAATTATGAAAACAATGCATGTATAAATATGAAATCATGGTTTACAATGTTACGAAGTGTTCATACGAAACATAGCAAAAACATTCTCCACACTGTTTATGAAAGCATTGTGCAAAGTGTTATCTTGTGGCCTGGTGTTCCCATGACAAAGACACAAAAACAGGAAACAGGGATTCCTCTGGACTAGCATTTTAGGTCATAACGATTACTTCGTTACCCTTCAGCGCTCCTTTTCATGGTGATGTTATCGAGCTCGATTGAAACCTTAAAAAAGAATGGCCACCATGTATGGCCACAAAACTTTATGCTGTGATCAGAAAATACATGTGATTTGGACGGCAATTAGGTTCTCTCGCTTGACAAACCGACTGTTGTATGGAGGTCCCAACGTGGAAATATCTTTCGCCGCTCTCTCAAAGCCGGTTTAGCAATTTGGCCGTTCACTGCATCCAATGACAATGACCTCGTTCAAAATCTTACTCGAGCAGATCCGAGCTACTCCCGCAGGTCGTGCCACACGATTACACAGGTGAAGCGACACGGGACGGCAGTGGGTTTTTAAATGCCGAGGTTCCGGTTCACCCACTCATAACTGCTCACGACCGGGCGTCCTAAAACCTCTCGGGATCTATTACGAGAGAACACACGACGCCATCTGTTGGGCAGTTGTAGAACATTTGACGGTTTGGTATATTACCCTTTCCTTTTCGCACATCATTCTTTCTTTGTTGGCTCGAAAAACGTTTTTGACAATGTCATAAACAATCATTACTCATAGGTAGTACATACATTTGATCTTGCAAACACAGCAAAAACTTTGCTCCAGCGAAATGATGTTCCAGGGCCACCTCATAGATGGCGCCAGCGTGTTTTCTCCTCGCAAGCAAACACAAGCACGTGAACGGGCTTTTAGTATGGAGTGAGGTTAAGTCAATTTTAGAGCACGTGCACGACGTCGACGCAGTATGAATGGATGTGGCAAGCCCTTCGAATCGGCCGTTGGCTCGCGCCACCCAGCCACGAAAAGGAGCGAGAGAGGGGCGCCACCTTTGGAGAAGACGATGCCGAGGACGACGCCGAAGCCCGTGATGGCGAGGACGTCGTCGAAGCTGGCCGCGGCCATGACCAGGGTCGGAATGCCCTGGTCCACCCCCAGGCCCTCGCTCTGAAGCCACAGCATGCTCGGCACCACCACGGCGGGGGACACCGCCCCCAGCACAAACCTGCGCTTCAGCCGCACGCGTGACACAAGAGACCTGTTGGACGAGTGGTTGAGTCCCTTGCGCAAACACTCACATGGTGGAAACTGCCCTTAAAGGACCACAGAAATGAAAAAAAAAAAATTTTTTTAAAGGGCCTAAATGGGACATTTTTTTTTTTTTTTGTGAATTTTTCCACAAAAATAAAGATTTGTTTTTTTAGCAATATTTACGTTGTTAGACTCAATTTAGATGGTGATTCCTCACCTCAATTTGTAAGCACCGGGTGGGATGAGGCCCCGCCTAGTGCTTACAAAACTAAGCACCTTTTCTTGGCTCTTACTGGTTGGAGAGATGATTGACACGTGAAATGTTTGTTGTAACATTGTTTCTGCGTGCCGTAATAGTGTTTATGTCAACAATATTTTTACGTTCAAGAAACGAATGATCTAGATAGTCATTATGGTTTTCAGAAATATCCCGAGATTGCATTTCCGCTTCTGCTTCAAATGATAACATACATGGCTGCCGGCGTTTGCGGCGTGCTCAACGAGCGCAGCTTGTTGAGCTCGTTTTGTTTTACGAGTGCGAGTTCACCCACTGCGGGGTGTGAGCACAAAAGCGTCTGGAACAAAATGGACATCCAACCATTTTGTTCCGAACGCTTTTGTTTTTTCTTTGTTCCGAAGCGATTAAACGCCCGTCTCCCGGCACCATCGCTCTTGGCCCTGACGGTGCTACGACGGCATTTTTGTTATTGGCTATTTTTTGTATGCGGAGAGCATGTAAAGTGAGTATCGGGTACTACAGAGACCCAAAGCGTAGAGTGGGTTATTAACGCAGGGGCGTTGCTCAGCGGTGACGTCTCCGCTTCGCACATGGCAGACCCGGGTACGGTTCCCACTGGTGTGCTGGTGAGCGTGGGTAAAGCCGGTCCGTGCGGACCGCTCGTATTTTCATCTCACTTGTACAGGTTACGGGCCTCCAGTTTGCGGCACCGGAGTTCCTGCCGGGTCATGACACCACCGTTCTGGTGAACGGTTACCGGGATCGTTCTGTCGGTGCCCCCCAATATGGACGGACTGTGACCTATCTGTGGGTTGATCTGCAACTAAACTTTCTTCATTTACTCGACTAATTGTGGATATCGCCAACAACACTGTTGTCGAGTCCAACGGCGCCATCTCCGATCAACGCCCATGTATTCGCGACTCCAACAAAATCAACGCCGCGTAGCGGCAACGTTGAGAAGCTCAGGAGAAAAGGTCGTTCCGACTCTGTCTTCTGCTATCGCTGCTAGGTTCTCGTAGGCAGCATAGAAACAAACATTGTTTCCAGTAATTATTTTCATGCCTCCACCGTGTCCTTTCTACGCACTGACTAGAAGAAGGTTTCTACCGTCGAAAAATCGCTTTGCTTTCATATGGAACACCGATTTCACGCTGCAGTACAAGAAATTTATTGGGGTCGCCCGCTGAACAACGAAAACGACGTCCTTTCGTCCGCCATTTTTCCTGACCAGCGTGCCCAGATAGTTCGCTGGAGTCGTGAATACTGCTGGAAACGCATTCAACCCTCGAGTGAGCGCGGGTGCAGCAGGACCATGTGGACCGCTCACACTTTCATCCTGCTTGTACGGGGTTGTCCTCATTCCTCACTATATGCTAAAAAAACGACTGAAAAAACGTTGCTGGTGTTCCCGTGCTTGAGAGTTTCAGAAAGCTGTTTGCGATTTTGTTGATGTAGTGTGCCAACCGATATAAACGCAAGCGGCAGTGGCCAGTTTCAATATTCTTGCCGACAAATTAAATGAGAAATATCACCCCCATGGTTTTATTGAATCACAGCTTTCTGAAAAAAAAAAGAATGCATATAAGTTTCGCCACCATACAAGACTCATCAACAGAAATGTGGGGAAAAAACTCACTTGCATGACATAAAATACGGTGCGGAACACAATGAAGTTTCCCTAAACAAAACAATTTATGGTGCAATATTTACACAGTAAGGCACTTTATGAGTTGGGACTGGGAGTAACAAAACATGCTTCAATTTTCAGCACATCGATGCAAAATGATGTTATGTTGCAAGGCTGGAAATGAGTATTGTTAGGTAAATATTGCACTAAAAGAATATTCCCGTGGGGGGTGGGGGGGAAGGTTTATTTTGTAATGTGCCACATGCTACCACTTAAAAGAATTTTGGAGGAGTAACTACTTTTTGTGTGTGATTGAGTTCAGCGCTACTGCTGGTTCGGCTCTAAGAGCCCCTGTGAGTATGAGCGAGTACTACGTAATCTGCGAGTGCAGTGCAAGTACTGGTCCCGCTGAGAGCACCTACTATTTTGAGTAAGCTCAGTGTTAGTACTGGTTCAGCTACGAGTGTGAGCGTGTTCAATGCGGGTGCTGGTTCAGCTGTGAGCACCTGTGAATATCAGTGAGTTCAGTGAATGTTGGTTCAGCTGCAAGCATGAGTGACTTCAGTGCGAGTACTAGTTCAGCTGTGAGCACCTGTGAGTGTGAGCGAGTTAGTGTGAATAATGGTTCAGCTGCAAGTATGAGTGAGCTCGGAGTGAGTATTGATACAGCTATGAGTTTGAGTGAGTTAAGTGCAAGTACTGGTTCAGCGGTGAGTACCTGTGAGTATGAGTGAGTTCAGTCTGAGTACTACTTAAGCTGTGAGTGTGAGTAGTTTAGTGAGAGTACTGGTTCAGCTGTAGGTATGAGTATGAGTTCAGAGACCTTAGTGACGATCTAGCAAACCAACCAGGAGAGTTGACTCGCAGCACTCACCCAAGAAGCGTGCCCCACAGCCAAGGGAAGCCGAGAAGGAGCCTTGCACTGACGGCGACGGCGGCACATTCCATAAGGCAAGGGCAGCACGTGAGTCGGAGGCAGGCTCCTCCCAGGTTGCGCAACACAGTCGCGTCCAACCCAAGCCCAGCCCGGATGAGGATTAGGATCAGCGCCATGCTCCTTGCAGGGGAACGAGACAGCAAACTGTTAAAGCACGCTCATACAATGGACGACTCTGCATGCACAGTGACAACCTATTGAACTATACCATATGAACTCGATGTTTAAAAACATCTGCAAGTGCACTGACCACCTATTGAGCTAATACTATACGAACAGAGTTTAAAAACATACTAAATTACAAGAAAAGAAAATGTTTAATTAACAGTCCTAATTACCTACTGCAAATGAATATAGATGTTCTAGAGACATATTTATTTGAAATTACATAATTTAGAACTAACGAACTCCAAGATATTATGTAGAGCTCCAGGACATGGAATTGCAAATAAAGTTTATATCTATCTCTCTCCCTCTCCAGAAATATAAAGCAGAATAAAGATATGGCTAGAGTAGAGTTGAAATATGATAATACTACTACAGGCATTCCAGGTACCAATATAGTAAAGATTCGGTAGAGGTCCAAGTGGCGTCGCACTACGCTCGAGGAGGAAAAAGGGAAGGAGAGGAGGATCAGAGAGAGAGAGGGTGAGGAGGAATCCCGTCCCGTGTCCCCTGCGCTCGGCGGAACGTTGCGGCGGGGGCTTACAACTTTATTTTACCCAGAATGGTTTTCGGGGATGGGGACAGGGTCCTCGCACCCTCCTCGGGCGTCTTCGGCCGTTTGGACGACTCGGATCTGGACGTCCGGTCTGGAAGGTCCCCCGGCGATTTGTTGTGGGTACTTTACAGACAGATTAACAGACGAATTCGAAAGCAATATTTTCTTTTCCCATGCTTAGGGCATTCTAGCGGATTCAGAAGCTACGTTTCTGGATTTGTCGCGAGTGGGTGCAGAATCAATTAAGAGGGTCAATATATTTAATACCTTCGACTCAGTGCACCGGTGCGATTTGTAAACGGAATAGGAACAGCCCCTTTCGAATAAGTTTGGGAAATAAATTTTTACCCAGGATTAACCCAATCCCCAAAAAACTATAATTCGCTATGAAAGTGGCTAAATGGAACAAAAACCATGCATGTAGCACCCTCTTTAAAACCTGAGAAATAGGCCCAATGTGAAGAGCGCATGCTCATTGCTCCGCCCCCCCCCCCCCCCCCCCCCTTTCATCGTTCTGCCAAGCGCAAGAACGCGGGACGGGTTTCCTCCTTTCACTCCCTAATCCTCCTCTCTCTCTCTTTCCTCCTCCTCCTCGAACGTAGTGCCACACCACTTGGACCTGTACTAAGACTCTTGCCCGAAGAAACTGACTTTACTAAAGAGATGTTCCATACTTTACAGTTTATTATGCTCAATAAATAAATTTAAAGAAGAAATATTTCAGTGCTTTTGTTAATTAAACTATTCCAGTACTGCAGGCTTTTGACATTACACTAAGAAAATGTTTATAAAATTTATCTGCAACAAGATTATGAAATAGTTTCAAAGTAGAAAATGACAGCTCTCCATTATCTATTACTCTCTTGCTTTTAGAACACATCTTAGAAGTCCGCACTCATTTACCGCTACTGAACTTCAAATCCCCCAAATGCACACTTCTCGCCAACAATCGCTTGCTCGGGAATCTGTCCCGTTGTAGGATTCAAACACCGAGCATGCATCCGTGACTGTGCGAGTACTTGGCCCCTCTAATATTTCGTAAACATCAATCTGGTTGAGCGAGGAATTGCATAAGAAGTGTCTCATAATTATCTCTAGGTCGTACGTGGTGCTGCCTCTGCGACGATTGATTCAGTCGTCACCTGAGATCAGAAGCCCAGCTGGGCTCGATGTGCCTGACGACATTGATGGCGTCCACATTCCTCAGGATAAATCCGGTGATGAGCATTCCTGCACAGGAACAGAGGTGTGAGGACACGCAAAAAAGAAGCCAGTCGGTGAATGTTTCCAACAATCAAAATATGAGACCGAGGAAAGAGAACAAACACGCACCTCCGTGTGCATTTGTCCTCTTTCCTATGCGTTCCTCGGTTTCGGTTTCTCATCGTTATGAGGGGTAGTAGTGCAATGTGCCGAGCCTAATGCTCCTGGTGTTCCTCGGTTCCAGTTTCTCGTCACTATGAGGGGTAGTAGTGGAGACTGTCAAACCCACTGCTCCTAGATGTTATGCAACGCTTTGTGGAGATTACACTTCAGGCAGAGTATGACAGTGTTGCACACCACGCGCAACATCGCACGCCATCTTCTCCAGCGCCTCTTCAACCAACCCCCAGGTCACGAAAATATGCTAGTGCCGGCTTCTGTAACGCAATTTGTCTCCACTTGGGAGCACTCTGATGCACGGGCAGAAGAGCAAACACAGAACACGCGGTTCCAGTATGACCCAACAAACGGCAAACGCTGCGGCCCCTGTCAGTGAGTTGGGCAGACGGGGCGAAGCGTGTGACATCTCTCCGCGACCGGAGTGCTCTCCGACAGTGCATTGTAATGTGCCCCGCTCCGTTGCTCTACAGTAGGAGTCTCCAAACGTTATGGCCAATGGGCCGGATTGGTGATCCGTCGCGGTCCCAAGGGCCGGAAAATAAATTTGGCAATATAAATGAGGAAATGCTAAGTACATAAATGAATAAAGCATCTATACACAAAACTAGAGTAAAAAAAAATAACATCTAGTACATATACACAAAACTAGAGTAAAATTTAAAAAAACAAATGAGGTCGATGAAAACATATATTTATTTTTAAATTGAGTGCGTCACTAATTATGACATTATAAAAAAAGGTGGGGCCCACAAAACTCACCAGGCGTAAATCAAAGTGCGTAGGAGCTTATTCACGCAGGCCAGAAGACAGGGAATGGTAGATCTGATCATCCCGATATGCAGCAGTTATGATACAGGACTCTAAGACTGATGCAAATGTAGAATGTGCAAGAATTTTAACATTAGTTACACAGACATAAAACATAGGACCATGAAATAGTAATGCCGGTGAGTTTCTTGGGGCCCAATTTTTTCGTACTGTCCTAATTAGCGACGAATATTATGACAAGAGAACTCGCATTTTGATTGAGGTTTCTCTGATTCTGTCTGGCATCTGTTTGCACTTTTGACTGTACTGTCGAGACCGGTTATAACGAAATCGGTTATAACGAACTAGCGGCTACAGCAAAGCGATCACGATTTCCCATTCCCTTTTGCACTTCGTTATACCCGAACTTGGTTATAACGAAATAGCGGATATAGCGAAGTGATCCCCGATTCCCACTGACTTCGTAATATCCGGTCTCGACAGTACACTTTTGTTGTTTGACTTCTTATGCACGCTTATTTTTGCGTTGGTGGCGGCGGGCCACGGGGCATCACTGAAAAGACCCCGGCCATCCACGGGCGAGGTTTAGAGACCCCTGCTCCCCTGCTCTACAGTGCTCAAGCTCTATTCGGGCGTAAAAAAAAATTATATCAATAAACCAATGAACAGAGTCCACTGAAACTTTTCACAAAGGTGTTTGAGGTTTTGCATTTCTTATACTCAGATTTGACGAGTGTAGGTTTCAGGAAAAAGATTGAAGCCTGAAGAAACTCGTTTTTTTGCTATGCACAGGGAAAAAGACGGCAAAAACTGTCTGGTTGATGCTGCCACTCACGGACGGTGCCATGCACACTCGGATCTGGTTTCAGGTATCCATCTCAAAGAAGATTTCACGTTTTTGCTCTATGTTGTGGCATTTGAGAGTAGCAGCATCAACCGAATGGTTTTTGCCATTTTCCTCTGTGCATGAGAAAAAAAAACAAGCTTTTTTAAGTTTACTTTTTTCTTTCTCTTCAAACTTATGCACTCATAATTTGAGTATGACAATTACAGCCCCTAAAAACACCCTTGTAAAACATTTAATGGCACTCGGTTATACAAACTTTTTTATGCCTGAATAGCTGGGGTCATAGGTTCCACCGTTTGCCAAGCTATGCCGAACTACAGCATAGCTGCAGGCGGGTTACAGGCATCACAGTGCAGCCTGGGCAGTGCAAGAGGTAACAAGCAAACAAACCAAGCGAACAGTGACCCACCTAAGAGTGGTGGCAGCCGGACAAGCTTGACCAGCTGGCCGCCCGCGTAGGCGGCGCAGACGAGGGCGAGGAGGGAGAAGAAGTGGCCGCCAGGCAGCGCCCCGTCCCCGAAGAGGCCCCAGAGGGCGCCCCAGGCCAGCGCCAGGAGGAGGAGCCAGGAGAGGCCCTGCGAGACGGGGCCCTCGGGAGGACACGACAGCCGACGCGCCCTGCCGACGAGACCTGCGTCCAAACCCCTGGAATCAGAGCTGCTTCTCCAGTTACGGCCGAGTATTGCGCCGCCTGAATTCTCAGAATAAGCACCTCACGTCAATTAAACAAAAGGAAGCGGGAATAGGTTTTTGTTTATACTCGGCATGAACATATTCGCACCACATTGTCAAGGCCGGCGTATTTTCGGTGATGCTCCAATGCCGTCAAAGCTACTCGCGAAAGCGCGTGGCTTTATTTTGTTCTCTCTTTCGACTCGAAGCACGCATAAATGAGATGGCCAAGCCGAAGACTGGTGCTTTCATGGCAGTGTGGGAATGCATCACCATGGAAACTACACTGCACTCGACAACATGGCACAAAACAGTTGATGGCACGTATAGATGTGCAAGTTTTCACAAAGAAAGTGTGTCCTGCAAAAGCTCACATCCTTTTTTCTCCTCAACCCCCCCCCCCCCCCCCCCCCCCCATTCCTACCCGACTGGACTGGATGGCCTCATCCTATCACGAGAACAAACAAACAGGATGATCTTGTGGTGAGCGATGATCCACCTAGACAATAAACACCAAGGGGGTGTAAGCCTGAGAAGTAGCAGAAAAGGAACAGAACAGAAAAAGACGTAGCAGAACAGAAGTAGCAGAACGACGACACATCAGTGATTGGATCCAGTGTTTTCCCGACGAGGCAATGGACCTGTCGGAAAACGTGCGGCACGGTCCGTGGCGCCGAAAAGAATGCTGGGAACAATAGGTACAGAATCCGATATAGCAGACGACGGAGGCAACGGAGGAAATGAAGGCGAGTGGGCGAGGGCAGTCGAGCAATTGCTTTACTCTCTCTCGGGGCTGGATCAGGGACCTGTCGTTGTCTCAAGAACCCGAAGATAACAAGACAATAAAAAGTTAGCGGAACCCATATGCTTCATTTTTAAATTTAATATTTGGTAATTATGACATTACGAAATAGTAATACCGGGAATGGCAGTGTACAATAAATAATAAGGGGAGAAAAACCGTGTTTTGATGCTAGTTGCCTCTCAATCTTATTTTTATATCTTCGTTTGTGCTTTTACACACGCTTATTTTTGCATTGGTAGCAGCGGGCGTGGAAAGACCAAGGTCATTTGCGGGCTGGCTGAAATGCCACCGTGGGCCAGGGTTTAGAGACACTTGTTCTAGACTCAAAGAACTAAATGGTCCGTCTTTTTTCTGTCCTTTTGATTTAGTTCTCTAGGTTGGGGCCCTTTATTAGCATTCCCCTTCCCCATGCCGAAAGACACACTGTTCGGATTCAGGTTCTGTAAGCAAGTGGGTTACACCGAGATCCTTCTTAAAGGCCCTTTTTCCAACTTCTTTCTTGAAAATCTACCACAAAGTTTTGGAAGATACAGCGCGATCCGCCTGATGGAGTGTGAATACAAAGTGAAACGACTTTCAACGTCTAATCCAAATCAATTAAAAATTATTTTTATTTATCTATTTAGAGACACTAAGTACTGACTTATCTTGGAATGTGTCATAGGACTGGGTTTTTGTGCAGGATAAACATACAATAAATGTTTTGTCACTGCAACGAACAAATAAACAACAATTATGGGGATCGAAACCCTCAGCCCATCATGCTTGTATTAGCCGCTCTCAACCTTAGCATGGATGTCCACCGCTTGGAAGTCAAAGAGGCAACTTTTAAAAACGAAAGGAGCGTGCTAGAGACAGAGCACCAATAAACATGAAGAAAACGTGTACAGGACTGGGCAAGACAAACATCCTCCGACTAGCTACAGTACTTATTCCCCCCAAACATGAGACTCTTTGAGGAAGAAAGGAAAAGAGGGATGGGGAAAGAAAAAGAACAGAAGGAGGCAACAAACATTTTTCAAAAGTGTGTGCCCTCCAGCACGTAACTGCTGCGTCGACTATGCCATACTTTGGGGCATGCATTGTGCAGCGTCGGCGTTTGACATGAACTCGAATTCCATCCTACGCGTTGCGTAGCAAGCGACGCCCAAAATACGGCTTCCACCAGTGCTGCTTGATAGACTTTTGAAGCGGGTCCGTTCAACCTAAAGGCTCATCCACGTGGCCGCATCGGCATTTGGGTTCTGGTGCCACCTTCTTCCCTATCCACTTCCTCAAAAGGTTTATGGGTGTTTGTGTGGTAAAGAAAACATTGTTGTTAGTTGAAAGTTAGTCCAGTCCGTTTTCTCTATGTCATTTGTGAAAGAACCTGTTTATTCACCCATCTCCTGTGATCGAAAGAATGAGCTTGAACATATACCAAAACACAGAAAAAGAAAAGGAAAAGGAAAAAAGACTGGACACGCCTGGCTCTCTGCAGCGTTTGCTATATCACTGCAAAGAACC
The DNA here is from genome assembly GCF_016920785.2 of Ixodes scapularis. Classification (NCBI taxonomy): domain Eukaryota; kingdom Metazoa; phylum Arthropoda; class Arachnida; order Ixodida; family Ixodidae; genus Ixodes; species Ixodes scapularis. The sequence goes on along the minus strand of NW_024609883.1, from coordinate 93,412,546 downwards.
ACATCGGCAACTCCTTCAGAACCAAAATAACGCAATTTCGGGGAGCGTGTTATGTTCAAAGGTTTTTTCAACCAAAAAAAGAAAAAAAGGTTGGGCTAGCTTTTGTGACAGTGTGATATAAACAGTGCAAAGAGAGGTCCATAATCCAAGCCCTGCATTAGTAAGAAGGAAAAACAACCTACCCAGTCTTTCTTCACCGGGGAAAGTAGCATCCTGTTGTGGAGCATCTTCAATGGCGGGAATGGCGTGACTAGCAGAAGCAGCCGCTTCGACTGTCGTAATGTCCTTCATGATGCTCCGGGCAGAGTGGCTAAGGCAGCTAGTAGGTCACATGACGTCCTGGAAAGAAAACTCAGATTAGATACAATGCTTTTGAAAGCAGACAGTCGGAACTATAACAATTTGACGCAAGCTCTCAAGAGATAACCAAATTGAGAGCACTTGTCGGTGTGTGTTTGACTCCGAGGCGACCCGAGAAAACCTGGTTTATTAAACAGATAGCGCTCTCGAGTCCATGTGTGGCATGCAGCCTCAATGATGACATCATAATGTTCACACGATTTTATCACAAAACACTGCGACGTCATGCAAGAGATGAAGTCATCTAAAGTAACGACGCCTCGAGATTTTGTGGGCCTCATTCGAGACCAGGTTTTTGATGAGAACGACTTCATGGTCTCTTTCGATGTTACATTTTTGTTTACGAACGTCCCAACCACTCTCGCAATAAGTGTTGCTGAAACGTGCCTGCAAAGTGACGTCATATTTTGTCACGTGGTTCTGACAGTTCAAGACATTGTTATCCTTTTGTGGTTTTGTTTAAATCAATCCCATTTCACCTTCCGTGGGCAAATTTGTTACCAGATAAGGCTACCCAATGGGTAGTCCAGTTTCAGTGACCATGGCTAAACTTTTGATAGAACACATGGAAGAAACGGCGTTTCAAGCAAACATATGCCCAGTTAAGTTCTACCAGCGTTTCATACATTACACCTTTGTTATTTTTAACCGCGATCACGTGAATGACTTCCACCCGACTTGGAACAGCATTCAACCATCTATTCCATTCACATGGGAAGTAGAGTATAACGTGCTACCTTTCTTGGATGTAACTAATTGCCGAGGCGACAGCGGTCTTTGTAAACCCTGTGACACTGGCAATGTTTTAAGTTCTAACTCTCACTACTCTTTGGAACATACGCGGGCTGTTGTAAAGACCTTAATAAACCGATCTGAGCACATCCCTTCAAATGCGGAATTATGTGCATCTGAAAATGCAATTGTTGTTGAATTCCTCTTGAAATGTGGCTACCCGCAAAGATTTATTGAAAACACGTGGAAACAAATGCACCGAGGCAGGAGTGAAAAAGCAAGTAACTACAAAGCTGGTGTTGTGGCCATATGATACATGAAAGGTGTCTTGGAATCTACTCGCAGTGCCCTCCTCCCTCTGGGCGTACAAACAACTTTCAAGCCCCACCTCAAGCAGCGTGACCTCATTTCGAAACCAAAGAACCCAACCCCTCCAGAGTCCCAGTGTGGTGTGGTGTATAAGGTGAACTGCCAGGATTGTGAGTCATCCTACATCAGCGAGACTGGCCGGAAACCGAACACCCGCCCCAAAGAAGAGAAGAGGGACATGGAAAAGGCCACACATGCCACAATGTGAAAAACTGAGCTAGTAGTTCGGAAATTAAAAACAGCGCGGAAAGACGAGGACCAGACAAAGAAGTGACACGGACGTAGCGCTGACTTACAACTGAGTTTATTAAACGCAAACTCGCAATATATATTTGCGGTGTCACGAACAAAAGAACAGAAAAAATTCAGCCCATGTGATGTATCACCAATAAAAATAAAACAATTGGTGATACATCACATGGGCATTGTTTTATTTTTATTCGTGATACATCACATGGGCTGAATTTTTTCTGTTCTTTTTGTTCATGACACCGCAAATATATATTGCGAGTTTGCGTTCAATAAACTCAGTTGTAAGTCAGCGCTACGTCCGTGTCACTTCTTTGTCTGGTCCTCGTCTTTCCGCGCTGTTTTTAATTTCCGAAGTATGTACCGACTCGCCCAAGCCTCAACTTGAGCTAGTAGATCAGTGCTGGAAAAAGGGTCGCAGCTCTAAAGTTCAGAGCACAGTGATATAGGCGTGAGAACAAAGATGGGGTCTATGAAAGCTTTCAGAGTCGTGGTGCATTCGTAGCAACGTATCCGCCTGCAATGCAAACCGTGGCCCCCTTCCTAAAGTGTATGCGGATGTCCTTATATAGCCTTCTGGTCTCTACCCTTCTCATTCGTGTCCCTGAACACGCTTTGATGATGTCTCTTGCATGGGAAACAAAACGTCTGATTAAATTGTTAATATTGGTAAGTCAAGTCGGTATAGTTTTCTTTATTATTATGAATCCTGGCTTTTGGAACATTTTTGCGTAACATGCTTTACTGATGGTCATGCGACACCGACATTATTGTGACATGAAGTAACCCTGCACTTTCATTTCATTTGATTTATTTGGCTCGGGAGAGTTTGCAGAAAGGCCGACGGCCCGTACCGGTCGACCCGCAAACACCGTCCAGTTGATTATGGAATGATATAATATACAAGATGCCCGATAAGGACAACATGTTTTTCGGAACGTCGTGAGAACCGCCGTGAGAGTCTTGGAGGTTCGGCGGCGGTTCAGGCGAGTAGGCCAGGGAGCTAAGGTGGCCTTCGGCGGGATGTTCGATGAACGTTCTGGATAGTAGAGCCCTGGCGGTTGATGGTGCGGTCGCTCACTTCAGTGAAGGCAGCGGCTCCAGGCGGTGGCACAGTCATAGCAGACAACCACTACCGCCGACACATCGACACCCAGCCCGCGTTCCTAGCTTTGAGACGTGCATTTCTAGCGCGAGCGCTCGTTCTGCAGAAGAACACTTCAAAGCAGCGACCTCGAGCTCTTGTGCTTGTGGCATTGGTGAACACAGTATAGTCATGGGACACCATGACATCAAGTGATGTCATATCATGTGACCGGATACGACATGCTCATGTTGCAGCTTAAGCACTAGCCGAAAGGCCGGGCAGCATAAAACCGCCTCTCTCTCTTCGTGGCTCCATGCAGTACGTCGCATTTCTCACCGCTTTGACTTTTATATAACTATGTAGTTAACACAACTGCAGTGTGATGTCTCCTAGATATGATGGCCAATAATGCCCCCACAGATATGGTAACTACAGGGGTAGGTGTACGCAGCGTTCTGTGGCCATTCCACGTGCCGCCGCTTCATGACAACAAAAGTGGCGCTGTGGCCAGGGCCCCGAGCTCCAGGGCTAGGCAGGTGCCCGGTGCATTCTGCTCGAAGGGGCATGGCGTGAAGCGTCTTTTCTGTTTTTGTTGTGCACTGAAGTATTGTGCGCGAGCGCGCGGGGCACGAGATCGTGTCGTACTCCGCGTGATCATGCAGGACGCACTTTTAAGCGTGGTGCCATCGCGCGCACCACGCGCAGGGTCCCGGTGCCATCGGCATGATGAAATAGTGGCATGCATTCGATTTTCTGCTCGGTCACAGACATAAAGCCACCAGTTTGGCGCGTACTAGCAAACCCTGGGTACAGTGTTCTGTACCTTGGGTACAGATAGCTTGCAAGTGTCGCTATTACTGCGTACCGGCGGTTATATCTACTTACCGCTTCCTTCGAACTACGACTTCTGCGGTGTGAGACTAGCACCTGAACCAAACACTCGTGGCGCACAAAATACCGGCATGGCTGCGAACGACGCCGAGCAAGCTATGTATAACCGTCGGCCGAATGCTTGCCTTTTTCTTGATTCCTTACAGGTACGCGACGTCATATGGTCCGTTTTTTACCACACTGTGGTCTTCAAACGACAGAAACCAAACTATGAACTCGACAACCGTGTTGAACTCGACTTCGTCGACATGTTTGCAGACGACACAAATCGGTGCTAATGTTGTGAGCCAACGTTAGTTGTGAGCTGCTCAAGGCGCTCTCAACTTGGTGTATAAATGTCCATAACGTGAATGCATAAGTGCTCAGATAAGTTTTTTTTTTTAATTTATATGTTATACAAATTTATGCGGAGGGCAAGCTCATCTGGTTTTTGCACAGAACGCCGAGACCTGATTGACTGATCGTGAGCCCCTATCTCAGCGTCGTCTGCTCCTTTGCAACGTAGTCTGCTCGCAACGTCGCCTGCGTCTGTCTTAGCTTTCCTGCGACTTTCGGAAGTGCAGGTCTTTACGAGCGAGCTCGACTTCGCTTTTCAGAGAGGGCAGACAAAATAACTCGAGCGGTACGTTGTTTTTGTCTAACAACTAGCCGACGCGCGGCAAGGAGAGAAGTCAAAGGACTCACTGGCGAGGTGTCCGGAAGCGCCGAGGTTTGTTTGCTAAGAACCGAGAGTGAGGGTGTCCGCAAGTTCCCTCCCAAATACCTTTTCCCTCCTTTCGTGTGCGGCGAGACTCCTCACCCTTTGAAAGACATGTTTGTCCCGTTTGTCCTTTGTCCTTCTTGTTCCACTTGTCCAGGGATTAATCTTGTCAAGCTCGCTTGAACCTTTGCATTTAATTGCATTATAACAATAATTGCTTCTTGGTGTCAACGAGTCTACAACATAATTTCCGCGATACGTTCGACGCCGCTCGGGTAGCTCGATCGATCTTGCTCGGATTCTCTCCCACAGATTAGCACAGGTTTTCAAGCTTTTGCCTCTTGGGTTTACGTCACACAACTGACAACAGCCTTTTAGTCGAGCGAGAAAGTTGTGACAACAAGCCGCGATCGAGCACTTTTGGGCCATGATGTGCTCACAGTACCGATCGCACAGACGCATTTGTTTAATTACAGTCACTACATCGGCTGCCATATGTCTTTAGCTGATTATCTTTAAACAACTGATTAAACGGGAGGTATCATTCACGAAACTCGTGCAACTAAACGTTTTAACATAGCGATGAACATGGTGTTGCCGCGGCATGCTGCTCTTAGCTCGTTGCAGCTACTGCTGTGGAAGGTCCGCCTTGGGCAGTCCATTTAGAGCCGCGTAAAGTGTGGTAGCCACCATGTGGCTGCACTTTGCGGCCCCGCGAAGACACTCACAGCGACTCTCTAAAATGTCACCTTTATTGGAGAGCGTCATCTTTATCGCGTAGCTACTGAAACCCTTCACCTCAAAAGAAAGGATGTATCCTTCAAGGTATTTCCTTTCGTCTTTTTCGAAGGCCGCGTTCTCGCCGGTGAATGTGCGACAGACGCAGGAAAGGTAAAGCCACTGATCTCAATGACAACTGGGTAAAACAGTCATCGCTTTGACTAGCAGACGACGTCAACTGCGTTGACGTCGTCTGCTAGTATGTATGATCTCTATGGCGCCAACCGCGCCACCGCACCAACCCGTCGACGCCGTTAAAGAGTGAGGAGTCTCGTCGCACACGAAAGGGGGGGAAAAGTATTTGGGAGGGAACTTGCGGACACTAAATACCAACTGCGTTTGTTTTGCCGCCACCTCCAACTTAATGGGATGTCACGAACTACGGGTCATTAAGAGTGACCCTTTTAACACTCAAAAAGCACTAGCAACCATAGTGTCACGTGGTAGTTTCAAGGAACGTTGACATTTGAAATAAGCGAATAACGGAACGTTGCCTCTCCCTCACCAGTGGCCAGTGGAAAGAAGCAAAGATGGGTGTCGGCGCGCTTTTCGCTAGGCGCCAAGCTGTCAGGCGTATTCGATAGCGAGATTCTAACCTTTCCAGCCTTTTTTTCTTCGCATTTCTTACCCTTTTTTTTCTTTTCTTTTCAGGGGGCGCGCATAACGGCGGTAAGCTTTGTTGTAACGGGACCAAGAGAGACAAGTCAACTTGACTGTGGTTCGAAGGCGTCCGTAAGCATTTCGAACGCCACAATGTGGCTTTCAGATGAGCGTCAATCAAAAACGTCGCGTAGAGCTTGATTCCATCGTATCTTGACGTCACTCCTACTTAATTAAATCCGACGAGCGTTTGTTTTCATAATCTGCTTTTCTTTTCTCCTTGAGCTGTCAAGAACGAACTAGCTTAGGGGCTGCTAGCAAGGACGAATTTGTGCACATGGATCTCGGTGAAAAAAAGCTGACTAAGTAAACGCGGAGTGAATTTCAGTGACGAGTTGCATCAATCAGTTTCGCTAGACGCTGGTAACCGACGTTTATTTCTCATACGTGTGCTAGCAGAAGCTTATCTCGAACTTCTCTCTCGTACATGCGTGAAACGGAGGGCATGATTCGTCCATTTAGCAACGAATCGGCAGAAATTCAGATTTCTCAGCGCCCGTTCTGAATGGGACGATCCGCTGTCTACAAGTTTAGGGTTCCATTTAACACATCAATGCTGATAGTTGCTATGTGCAGGTTTAGTTTGCAGCAAGACACTATTGCCAAAAAGTACCGAGCATCCACCCATTCTACATAAGTTCCACCCTTCAATTTTGTAACATTTAGAGAATACACGAAGGACATATCTTTACATATTGCCCTATGGAGCGTGCATCCCCCAGTTTATGTGATTATCCGAATTTTGAGTAGGCGCTTGCTCTGAATTTCGCGGTAAGACCCGTCCACATTCGCGTTTGACTATGACTGACTGGGACAAGAGCGATATTTAAGCCTGTTGCGACAGCTTACGACCAGCTGCATTGCTGCACAGTCGGTCGTAAGCCATCGCAAGAGACTTTAAAACCGGTCTTGTCTCAGTCTGTCGTAGTCACATGCAATCGTGCGAGCGGGCCTCTGATGTTTGCAAAATAGTCCAGGCTTCCAAAAGGTTTTGTGCGTTCCAAGATCACGGGGCTGACAGTCGCAGAATGTGGCAACTTTGCATAGTCCATTGACATGGTATGCCTCGAGAACTGTTGCAGATACACGAGAAAAGAGCTGTAGCTTTCTTCTTTTTGTATTCTCGTTTCAGGGAAAGCATCGAGAGGCCACCCTGCTGGCATCATCTTGTGATACGAGGACGCCATTGGGACTTCTATGCGCACAGATTTTTTTGTGAATTAGAGCAAATGGTGTTGCGCTTGTGTTTGCTTGTCCTTATTGCCTTGTTTGTAGTGGATGGTTTGCTGCAGTTTCTCTAATTATGCACTTATGCTCTAACTTCCAGTTGCCCCCAAAATTGTGGAACATACAAGAAAGTGAAGAAATCCAAGCCCTGAAGCTCCTCGGAGATACTTTTCCGCAGACCTCGACTGCTCCGAGTTGGAGCAAGTGACGTGCAATTTGAGCTGTACCAGAGGCTCTTGTAGTTGTGCGCTGCCCTTGTGTTATGAAAGTGTATCGTTATCTATTGCTTTCACAGCTCTCTTGATTGTGAACCTCTGCTTATTTTGCTTCTCCTTTCCTGTTCACTTTCTGTGGGCCATATGGACCTTCCTATAGTCTGCGACAGGTTAAGAATTCAGGGGAAGCTTCTCCCACCTCTTTACTTTTCAGCAGAGCGAACACTGGTAATGTTGCCTCCTCTCTAGCATTTGCTCTGCTAAAGTGGCAAGAGGTGAAAGTAGCTTCCTCTGAACTCTTGTCCTGTCACTGACCATAGACCGTTTGCTGAAGAACGTTTGAATGTCCGAGGCATCCTACCTAAAGAGCATCACTGTGTGTGGATATTCAGTGCTCCCATGTTGAGGCAAAGACAAGGGCGTCTGCTTCAGTTCCTTCTTTTTTATGGCGACTTGTTTCGTGCTCCGTCGATACAATGGTCTAAGGAGCACCACGTCTGGCCGATTGCTTGCAGGGGACATGGACTTCTTCAGCTGTGGTCTGTGCAGCTACAGCACCACCTTCCAGAAGTACTTCCAGCAGCACCTGATGAAGCACGCAGATCACCGTCCTCACACGTGCACCGTCTGCGGCGATAACTTCAAGATGAAGTGCCACCTGGTCCTTCACATGCAACGCCACACAACCAAGTCGACCGAGTCGGTGGCGAGCAAGAAGCCGCTGGCAAGAAAGAAACTGAAGGCAGCCAAGAGGATGCTTTGCAAGCGGTCCGCCTCGCTGCCTCAGCTGCCGGAAGAGTTTGCTCCGAAGCCACGGCAGCAGCTCGAGTGCCGCGAGTGCAGCTTCAAGACTTGCGTCTACAGAACCCTAATGGTGCACCAGGAAACGCACAAGTGTGACCGCAGGCTCAAGTGCAGGTCAGTGTTGCCAGTTTAGCGTTTTTCCGCTAACTTTAGTGGTTTCCTGCATTGTCTGGTGGAAGGAATTGCCGTTTTGCGGTTGGCGGAGCTTTTTAACAGTTTTCTAGTCATATTAAGATTTATTTTGGCAGTCAAAGATGTTCTTCACTTTACATTTATGAATCGTAAATGTGTGTGGCAAATGAAAAGACATGAAGCCATCTTTTTTTTTTTTTTTTGTTTACTTTCGGTAAAATTTTTCTTATGAGAATTACACTTGCGACACTATTGACATATTACAGCGGTAAATATTGAAACATGCTTTGAACTGATTTGTGCGTCCACCTCTGAATTCAATTTCCACATACGGCCGATGACATGCGCCCAGTGAACTATGCGCAACGATTCAGAAAATGAATGGGTTTTAAAGGATCCTGAACTTTGAGACCGATCGTTGGAAGCTCCAAACGACATCAAACGAATCGCATACTTCCGGAAAATGCAGCATGTAAACTAACGCTTTTAAAGGCCGACATACACTTTGTGCTTTCCACTTTTGGTTGCCTCCTTTCCTATATTCTCTCCACTTTTTACCTTGCCCCTATTTGGCTCCCCTCGCAGCTTAGGAGAGGGGAGCGCTTAGAGGATTATGTTCTCTACAGAAAATCGAGGTTGTACGTCGGCTTTTAAGTCACTTTAGATAGCCCAAAAATAAAAAATTCAAAGTGGGAAAAAAAAAAAAATCAAGGAATGAATTTATTTTGTTAAAAAGGAAAACAAACAGATACCTCTTCTGGGCAACCTATGCCACCACTTCGCAGGCGATGTACGTGTAGCAAAAAGTGCTGCCAACTGATGGCGTACGCACGATTCAGGTTCTTTTGCGGACCGTCTGCTACCGTAACCTGAACTGGCTGGCGCTTTTTCGATGCGGCATACACTATTTTTCACCAGCACTGATCACTGCATGTGCATTTTTTTCCGAGTGGCGGTGTACATCGCCCACAAGAGGCTTCTGTTTGTTTTCTTGAACGAGGTGTGTTCATTCCTTGACCTTTTTCTAATGTGAAAGCATTAACTGGTCCCATGGAGCGAGCTGATGTCATCAGTTTGAAGCTCGAAAATGGCACCTGGTTTCCGCGATTTCAACTTCGATTCGATTGGCTGGCGTGCGTCGACGGGGCTCCCATTGGCCGCTGTGCTCGTCAGTTTCCACGACCGCTCACCCCATGGCGCTGCTTGTCCATCAGCGCACCATCAACACGCAGCGTCCAAGGTCACCAGGGGAGCATGCACGCTGACTGGCGACAAAAAGTATGCAGCAGACGACAAAGGGAGCGGACGAGCTGCTTGCATGTTTTTCGCATTCACAACTCATAAGAAGTGCTTAGGTTTACCTCGAGCTTTTTTTTTTTTTTTGCTGTAAACTTCCACCACCTGCTTGCACCTGTGTAGTAACGTACAGCGCGATACGTTAAGCTACTGGTTTATATGGGTTGTCTAAAGTGCCTTAAAAGCGTTTGTCTACATGCTGTTGAAACTTGTGCAAAACATGGGAAGTTCACAAGCTTTGAACGGCCACCAAAGAGTAATATCACGCATTCCGAGTGAAACGTGAGAGCTTACTTTCTAAGAATTCCTTCGCTTAATGTGCCATTTTTAGACTAAAGGCAGAACTCAATAGTAATTTTTGCCTCTTGCCTTAATTTTTTTTTAAGTATTCCTTTAGCATTTTTTTTATTTTTGAGTTTGCAACACTGGTGCAGGTTTTGCGACTACATCACGGTCCACAGGAGCAGCCTGCTGTCGCACGAGGCCCGCCACGCGTTGCAGATGTCGCCCAGCATTGCGGCCGGAGCCGTTGCAACGCTCAAGGCGAAGAAGAAGAAGAAGAAGCAGGTCTACAAGTGCCACACCTGCGGCTACACAACCAAGTACATGGGCAGGCTGACAACCCACCAGAAGAGCCACATCGTGGCCGCGGAGCCGTCCCTGAATGGAACCGCGGAGCCGAGCACCGAGGAGGACCAACTGCCTCACAAGTGCGACGTGTGCGGCGATAGCTTTAAGATGAAGAGCAGCCTAACCAACCACACGAATGCTCACAAGGGCACACGCAAGTTCAGGTGCACGTCCTGCCCCAAGCTGTTCAAGACCAAGACTGGCATGCAGACTCACACCAAGGAGCACGCAAAGGCGCTTGCACCGGCTCAGAGGGAGGACGGTGCCAGTGGCACGCGGGGTCCGATGTCGCCTGGCGCGGTCTACAACGGCGACGACTCGAAAGTGCGCCGCGGCGCGCAGGTCGTGGAACGAATCTACTGCTGCCTCGTCTGCCCGGCCGAGCTGAGCTCTCGGCAGAGTCTGGAGAACCACATGGTTTCGGACCACGACCAGCTGCGCCCCGCTTCGAGGTCAAGTTCTCTATATGCATGAGTTTGGGAATTTGCGACCGTCCGTTCAAAGTCTCGTCCGGTGGCCCGTTTGCTTGGTGTTTTTTTTCCGTGAGGCTGACATTTAATCCGTTTTCTTCTCGTGCGCGGCTCGTTCGGTGGAACGATAAGGTCAAATAGCGCGATTCCGACGCAGTGCCTGAAGACACCATATAACCTCTACCTTGTTGCTGTTTATGTGTTTTCGGTTTTGTTTGTCCGCCTTGAACAGCATATGAGTGCAATTGGATCTAATTAGTATCGACCAGCGTTTGGTGGCTTGTTTGTTTGGCCTTTAGTTTTTGCAAGGCTGACGTTTGTGCCGTTTCATAGTCATGCGCAGCTCGTCCAGTGGAACGACAAAGTAGCGATTCCGACAGTTCATGAATACACCACGTAACTTCTACCTTTTTGCTATTCATGTTCCTTATGTTATGTCTGTCCACCTTGGACAACAAATGAGTGCAATCAGATCTACTTAGTGTTGGCCAGTATCGGAGTTGTTTACTTGTTGACTAGTTCTACTTAAGCTTTCAAATAAAGGACCCTCTTTTGATCACCCACTGTAGCGTATGTTAGTGGGTCTGCTGCTCCCTTAAACATTGCTTTAGTCCATCTGAAACTGACCTCATTTATGGGATAAACTTTAGGAGAGGGGGACCAGAGTACCTTCTTAGAGGCAGAAGTTAAAGTTGGAGTGTATTTGCTCCTCTATTTCAAATAAGAATCGACCAAGTGATCTTTTTAAGCACAGCATTTACTTTTATCTGTGAAGAGGTCCTCTCTGGTAAATAGCTGTCATCTTTTCTAACATAAAAGGAAACTCGGAAGTGAGTACCTGCATTATTGTACACTTACCATCCCATCTTAATATATATTTTTAAAAAAACATTCGATCCGCCTAACAACGAATTGGAACGGACGTCACGAGCCATCCCGGCTAATACAATGCCCTGTGTACACCCCGCGACCTTCGGGAAGGTCATGGCGACGTTCGGGGCATGTACTAGTCTCGTGATACGTTCCCAACGCTGGATGGGATGGCGCGTAGTGTCTGCTGCGGTCCGTGGTAAGGTGAAACTGAGTATTAAAGAGTTCCTTTGTACCTTGAAATATTTGGTCGAGAGAACAAATCCCAAAATGACTGAAGTGCATACCGACATGCGTGCAACTTCCCGCAAGCGTTTCCCACATTTTTTACGTTGCACCGCACCGTGCAAGAACACGGAGGCGGATGTTAAAAGTAGAAGCATACGCAACTGGAACCAACGATCAGCCGAGCCCATATGGACAGAACCGGCGGAACGTTGAACTTACATTGCCTGCGGTGAAAAGTGATTCTAGCGAATTTTTTTAGGGCAAATGTAAATTCTGCACAAACAGCATTGTTCGCAAATGGTCCTTCTCTGTTGGAATGGTGCATTTCCGTGGAGCTCGTCAACCAAGTGACCGAAAGCCTTAAGGCCCGTTCACACTCTTGCGACCGAGTACGACTGAGAGAGACGAGATCTCTTAAAACTTCTTAAATGTTTTTAGAATGAGGGAACACACTGGCATTGTGGCGCCATCTATGCGGTGACTCTGGAACTGCATTTCACAAGAGCGAAGGTTTTGCGGGATTTCCGAGGTCAAATGTACATAATACCGATAGAAAGGCTCGTTTATAACATTGACAAAAGTTTTTCGAGCCAAGAAAAAAAGGATAATGCGCGAGAAATAAAAAAAAAATATGCCGGACCGCCGAGTTTACACTGCTTCCCAATAGATGGCGCCAGTGTGTTCTCTGGTTTAAGAAGTTGTAAGGAACCCAGGTTTAAGAGGTCGCAAGCAGTCGCAAGAGTGTGAACGGGCCTTCATTCGCACACTTCCGTCTGCTTACGACCGAGTGCTTTACGACCAGGTCTCGACACAAACTCCAGAAAGTATTCTGAAATACAAAAGCTGAGATACATGTATTTTAAGGCCAAGATACAGATACTGAGATACATTTGTCTTTTATCTACTGTTACATCCCCTAGATACTTCTGAAAAACCAACAAAAATGTAAAAAAAGAAACGCAAATGAATAAAACATGTAGAAACGAAGATAGACAGTACAGAAATGTACTGTCTGTCCCTACATGTTTTAATTCATCTTTTTCAAATTGTTTCTACCGACCTGCTTCTATTTTATCTTCAGCAGAAATGTATTCCGGTATAGATAAATACAAGAATTAATTGTTTTCCCGAATCTTGCCCCAGTGAACCACTGGAAACCAATGAGTGCTTGACAGGAGTTGTCTCTTCAGAATGAACCCTATTTTGCCGTGGGGGTGCATTTCCAACTGCAGTTTGAAGTGTTTCCGAGTGTCTCGGAACATTGATATTAAATAACAAACGGACCTAGTCTGCAGGGGGCCTGTGCACATGTTCCGTGCAGGAAGAAAAGCCTGTCCTAAAGTTTTTTTACTTTTATGACTGACAATTTTTTCTCCACTCGCCCTTAAAGGCCGACATACACTTTCCACTTTTGCCTGCCTCCTCCTTTCCTACATCCTCTCCACTTTCTACCTTGCCTCATCTTGACTCTCACAGTTTAGGATTAGGAGAGGGGAGTGCTAAAAGCATTATCTTCCCTGCAGAAAACAGGTTGTACGCTTGCCTTTAATTAAAAGCATTCCGTCTGCTAGTGCAGAAAAAGTAGAGGGCTTTCTGGGGAGAGCTTATCCCACTATTCTTTACAATTGACCCTTCTTCAAAACATTTTTTTTTATTTTTTATTTTAAATGTCTTTTTTTTTGCAGTGGGGTTACCTTCATGGCCCGGTGAGTTACAGAAATGCATTGGCTTGGAAGGGGTAAAGGGGGAATTGTTTTTTTTTAGGCTAGGTGATGCAAGCTGCTGCCCCTTGTAAAGGGTACAGCCGTTGCCCATCCCATCCATTCATCCAGGGGGTTATGCGCCGGATTCATACTATGAACCCCTGCACCAAATAGATGTTTTTTCAGTTCATTACAAAAAAACTGACAGTTAATTTTTGACATCAAACTTTAGGAGACAGTAAGCCTGCCGAAGTATTGACATAAATCGCAAATATATTTCACTATTGAAATAACGATGTACTTCATCTCAATACAGAGATACAGATAATGAAAAGCATCTCCAAGATACTATTTGCAACTCCAGCGAACTATAGGGGACATGCTGGTCAGGAAAAATGGCGGACAAAAGGAGGTCGTTTTCGTCGTTCGGCACGTGGCACACCATAAATTGCTTGCACCGCAGCGTAAAATCGGTGTTATAAATGAAAGCAAACAGATTTGTCGACGGTAGAAACCCCCCTCTAATCAGTGCATAGGAATGACACGGTGGAAGCATAAAAATAATTACTGGAAACAATGTTTGTTTCTATGCAACCTACGAGAACCAAGCAGCGATAGCAGACGACCGAGTCGAAATGACCTCCTCTCTTGAGCCTCTTAGCATTGCCCTTATGCGGCGTCAATTTCGCTGGAGTCGCCAATAACAATGTGCAATGCTAGCCAGCCCCAGTTACGGCCTCTCGTGATCTCTTGCGAGGCACCATCTAGCAGGCGGTCGTGGAACAGTCGTGGTTTCTGTACATCTCCTATTTCTTTTTGCGCATCATTTCATTAGGCCCGCTTCAGGCGGAACAACTTTTTCAGCAATTTCGGTGTTGCTGGCGGGTTGTTCCCTAGATCGACACAAATTCCTGAGATCGGGTCCAGCTCGAACGAGCGAGCAACTCGGAGCAATTCGAAGACGTTTGAAACGGCTGCAGCCAATCAGGGACGCAATATTTTCACGTGACACCCCTGTGGGGGTGATGATGACAGCTATAAACTTGGTTCTGTTCTGAAATGGATCACCTTCGGAAACAAACCTTTTCAGAAAGACGAGTTAGTAATCTCAACACTATTCAAAGATATAAAAACACGTTTTTAGCGCGTAGTTGTGCGTCTAAATAGTGTAAGAAAAATCAAATTTCATGATGATGATGGCAAGTCGTAGCAATTCGGTTGCTGCATGTGAACGCGGGCGGCCCGTGTTGCTGGAGTTGCGACGTCAAGTTGCTGGGCGAAATTGCCTCGTCTGAAGCGGGCCTTACGTGCTAGAAAATCTTTTGACAGTGTCATATACGACCATTTCTCATGGATGGTGCGCACATTGTATCTCGCAAATATGTTGTTTTATTTTTGGGTGAAGGGAAAAAAGGGGGGGGGGGGGGGGACTCGCAAATACAGCAAAACCTTCGTTCTAGTGAGATGCAGTTCCAGGGTCGCATCGTAGATGGCGCAAGCATGTCAGTATGTTCACTTGCCGTAAAAGACCACAAGAGTCCTCGAAAAACGCAAGTCTGTGAACGGTCCTACTGGAGCTACTGGCAGGACTCTGCACACCACTTCGTCAGTTCTCTGCAGAAGCGATGCATTGGGAACCCCACAACATTGAAGTAGTCTCCGTTGATGCGCTCCACGAGGCTTCCGCCCTTGCCCTGGATTCCGTAGGCGCCCGCCTTGTCGAAGGGTTCGCCCGTCGCCACGTACGCTTCGATCACCGCTGGGGACAGCAACGCCACAGACACTTCCGTCGTCTCCTGGAGCGTCCGCGTTTTCAGCTCGCTGCCGCACCAGTGGACAAGCGCCACGCCAGTCTGGACGAGGTGCGTCTTGCCACTCAGCTGCGTCAGCATACGTACAGCGTCGCTGGCGTCCTTGGGCTTCTCTAGGATCTGACCGTCCTGGACTGGAACGAGGACGCGGGTGTCACGGAGTACTTCTCAAAAGATGTCGTGGGGGGAAGGAGGGTAGAAAGAGGCAGTTTCACCCAACACAAGCCCCACGGAAGTGTATTTGAAACCAGTTCTCTGTTGCGTAAACACGAGCAGGTAATGGGTGGATATCAATCCTAGTGGCGACACCTCCACAGAAAGCGAAAAAAGAATTATCAAACAATGCTCTTTATGCACAAACTTTATATTTACCATGACAACTACAAAAGAATTGTGCAAAAAGGTAAACACTGTTCCAAACTGACATTTGCATCATTCATACCACCAGTATTTAGCGCGTTGAAGAAAAAGACTAGGTATGATCACTGCTCAAGTTTAAACTGACGAAGCAATGTTTTCAGTGCCCCAGCAGTAAAATTAGAGGATGATTTTTATGGAGTTGAACAAATATTCGAGAAAAAGGCACAAAAAAAAAAAAAATGAAAGCCGTATACAAATCCCTGTAACCCCGAATTGGAGCGCAGCTCTTGAGGAGGAGTAGGGAAGGGTACTGAGAAGGGTCACGTCAACTGCGGGTAGTCACGTGACCCCGGGGTCACGTGATCCCAGGGGAGGGGGGGGGGGTCACGTGACCCCCCCCCCCCCCCGGTCCGGTTACGCCGACGGCGACGCCGCTCAGGCTGGAAGCGGGCCCCTAAGAGCTGCGCTCTAAAAGTTCAGCCCGCCTATGACGTCGAGGAGAGATCCTCCTCTCTTCACGACCTCCTCACCCACTATGGTGTCTGCTCCGATGACGAGATCCACGGGTGTCGGCTCTTCCCTGAGCGCTTTCGCCACGCTCTGAGCTTTGCCGATAGCCGTTGCGAGAGCGTAATCCACTGGCTGAGCAAAGCGACTCTTGTCCAAGTTCTCTTTGAAGCTGGAGGCCACGATCTGACAGCGCAGACCGAGCACGCGGAGAATTTCTCGCCGCCGAGGAGAAGCGCTGGCTAGAACGATGCGCTTCTTGTCCAAAACCGAGAACAGTGGTTCTAACATCGTCGCCTTTTACGGATCACTAACTAAACCCTGAGACGCACACCCAGAGCTGGTAATCAACTTGGAGCGTCTTCAAATCACCGTGCTTGAAATAAACTAACAAAACCAACAAAACGCCAACGCCAACAACCACTCTTCAAATCACGAGTCTACAGTCTACTGTACACAATAAAAAAAAAAAAAAAAAAAAAAGATAGAAATTTTTTGCCATCTTTTTACTGTGGTTTAAAACTTGAAAACCTTGAAGTTATTAATCAAAATGCCTCTTTTTTAGGCTAATTTAATACTTTAAGCAGTAATATTGGTGATATTTCAAGTCACTGAATAGCCGTAATCTACAAAATCCATCCCAGAGCCAAGTATGAGCTAAGTCACAAGTCAAGTAGAAGAACGCCGAAAATTTTCAGAAGCAAGCAAGCTTGCGGTGATTGACGTTTCGAAAAGTGCTGTACACTGTTCCAGTTAATTTTTATTTATATGAACTGAAGCCCAATGACCGCGGTTTACATCTGTTGACCGCCTCAGGACACTACCTGCGAACAAGGCCGGTGAGCGAGCGGGGTCAGTGGCCGCCCTACAACCACTTGAACCTCAGAACTTCGACGGATATCCTAGTCGAGCTGACTCTTCAGTTCGACTGTAGTCACTGGCAAGATGAGAACGCCACTGCCTTCCGCTACAGTTCACTGTTCTTCCACCGTGCCTTGGCCAGATTACTCTATGCCGTGGCTGCCGTGCATGCTCGACGCACACTAGAGGCAGAGCTCGTGCGAATTAATTTAATCTCTCTCTCTCACTAGACACCGAAGTGGTATCGAAGTAACAGGCTCAAGCTGAGCTAGTTGGTTCATGCTTCAGCTGGGGGGCTATATTGCGCTTTTTGCACTCCCAGCAGACTAGGGAGAGGGAAGTGACGTCAACAACGCAGCAAATGCAGATTGGATGTTGATTTTGTTTTCTTCTGTCAACATCCAATCTGCGTTTGCTCTAGTCGTTGACGTCACTTCCCTCTTCCAAGTCTCCTGGGAGTGCAAAAAGCGCAACATAGCACCCCTGGCCTTATCTGATGTTATCGAAGGTAGGAAGCTCGCGCAGAATCTGAAAATCTGAAGAACCGTCCTGTCGTTTGAACCCGTCGTTGACTTTAGGATACTTACCTCGGGGCTACAAATGTGGCTTCAATTGAAATGGGTAATTCCGGTCAAAAGTCGAACGGAACTAAATGATTGATATCAATTCACGGAGACTAGATACGTTTGCTGCTAAAATATTGCACTAGTGGGAAACCATTATCCACTCTAAAACTGGTACAAAAGATGCTATCGCCAGCTTCTCAGCGGGCATTCAGCGGATTGGCCTTTTGTCAAGCAACCTTGTGCCCCGGCATCATGTTCGCACTCAAGGACGTTACTTGTTCGTACTGCCACTTCTACGCCTACGATTTCCTTTTACGTTTCAGCGGCCATCGTTTGTAAGTGCTCCTCAGCGATCGGCACACAAAGATGATTGACTCTCTTGCTCAAGCGTGTCGTGGTGCCGAAGTGCGAGGAGCCCAAGAGACTGGCACTGTTGCACAATATCAAGCACTCCTTGCTGTGTTGTGGGCTGCGCAACGACCCGCTGCACAACCTGGACGTGCGTTTTTACCAGTTCTCCACAAGCTTGAAGTTAAGGAAGGCGTAGGTCAACGCCGTACGTCGAAGATATTTTGGAAGGCCTTAACTCTAATACCTTGACTGGCAGCCATAATTGAGTTTGGTCCTGCTCAGCGCGAGCTTACGATAAGCTTCCACAACGCTTCTGCTACGTGCATTGCTAACCACCGAGATTGTAGCTCTTCTTAAGAGATAAGTGGGGGCTCGTTCTAAGCCTGTGCTGTAGACACCACGGTCAATTATGGTACCCATAAAATACCAGCTATTTATCGAGGTGAACTCGCTTTTCGACCGGCAATACTGTAAACGACTTATTTTTCGCGGGCTCAGTATTTTGCGATTTTTAGGTCAAAGCTTAAATTTTGAAATAATTTTCGGGTTCTAATTTTTGCAATGCGGTGGGACCTTAATATAGATTCCAGTGTGTTTGCATCTTACCAAAATATTTCGCGGGACCTATTTTTTGTGAATTGTAGGCTATTTGTGAAATTTGCATAAATTAGGTCCTTGCAAAAATTAAGTTGTTAACAGTATGCATTAATATTTGCTACAGATATCTTGTAACTGCGAAGCAAAGCAGTAAAACAGCCATAGCATCTTACTTGTTTGATAAAAGCTGCTCTTGCAACTAGACCAGTTGTACGTTTTGCAGTACCGCAGTACAAACCTGGCACCACATGATGGCTTTGGATTGGATTGGATTTTGTCAGCTAAACCCTTTGTAGTGGGCGATCACAGCTTAAAACTAAACCTAGCCATAAAACTTTAAAGAAAATAAAAGAAGCTTCAAACTGCTATCTTTTTACCCCAGTATTCTTCCTGCCTTCCCTACAATTTTGCCCTGCCAGTCCTCTGATCTGCCACATTGTCCACCACCGCCTTGGGTTCTCCGTCGGCCTGGTCGGTCGTTGGTGCTACTCCGTTGCATACCGGCTGTACTTGATGCGCCAGTATTTTCCCTCGCAACCTCAGCGCAGTAGCATAGTCTTGCAACCTTGATCATCAAGGTTGCCATCTTCTCGAGCCGGTAGTTTCGGTTTCGCCGTAGACCCCTGAAACAAATCTTTGAGGTAAGATATCTACAAGACTACACAAAGCATAAAAAAATAAGTTACACCTTGTAATTCAGGGATACTTCCTGCACTAAAAACAGTAGTAACCTTAAAATCAAGAAAAATTACTGGTGTTACCTTTTAACAGATGTGTGCAAGAGTCGCTCACTCGACATACAGGAAGGTCCTAAGTCGCTCGCGAAACACAGGGTGTAAACTATAGTTTGTTGAAACTCAAGAAGGTAAGGCAAGGGAAAGGAAGGCCAGGGACGAGGAAGCAGATGGAAGGCTGGACAGGGAAGGAGGTTTCCTCTCCTCTCCAGCATTCTGTCTGTTTCTCTCTCACCAGCCTTCCCTTCCCTCTCCCTACCTTCTTTAGCTGTAACTTACGATAGAGATTTAGACAACTCTAAAAGTAGAAACATAAACAGTCAATACCCACTCTCAAACATCTGCAACATCTTGTGTTTTATATTTGATTTGCTTTAAAGAACCAAGCCCAGCGAGCATTGAGCTTCAGTACCTCCACCTTTTAGTGAGACGTTGCGTATGTGATGGCAACGAATGGTGGATTACTACGCAGTCCCAGAGTTTTTCCTAAAATGTATTTCGCATGCCTGAACTATGTACTTTGTTTCACGTTTCAGAGATTTTTACCATCGTACCATGTTTTTTTTCTTCTTTCTTTCAGAATAATCACAACTGGTGTTCATGAACAATGCCTCGAACTCAAACCAGAAACTTAACCCTAAATATCCTTTTTGTGTTTTAGCTTGTGTTTTAGAGTGCATATCCCTTGCACTCTTCTTGTCATTTTAAGACCTTCTAGTTCTGCTATGGTTCTGGCACGCTACTTGAATATTTTATTGTGTAATGTGCTTTTTCTGTGTGTGTATTTATGGGTGTAGGCAAGCTCTTACCAAGGTCAGCATTCTTGCAAGGAACAGAATATCAACATGCAAGAATGATGCTCGAGCTATCAGCTATTGATGAAAATGCAGATGACTGTGTCAGCTGTCCCTCAATCACGCTTCATGACAAAGAAAAACAAATATTGACGGTGAGCTGCGGCCAGAGAATTGTGATATCAGTGCTTCGATCACGCTTGCCAGTATCTGCGATGTTCTATAGCCCAGTGACTAGTGGTGAGCATGTATGACTGATATGTGCTCATTTTACATTGTTAATATTTATTTTGTAATTTTTGTAATTTTTAATTTTTTAACATTTGTTTTTAGATATTTCTTTCTTTTTCAGAGTTTTCCAAATGTTAACCAAATTATTTAATCTCATAAACATTAATGGTTGAGAGACTGAAGGTGAAGACTAGGCGAGGGTTGAAGAAGATGAAAATAGTAAAGAATGCTTGATAGTCAGCTGTGTGTATGTCCTGTCTCTGTTAAGTGTTTTTTTTGTTCAAACTGTTTTCCCACCTTTTGTAATAATCTGGTATTTACAGTTACCTTGTTACCATTATTGCACACATATAATAATGGTAACGGAACACGATGATAACCTAATCATCCGCGTTCCGCCACTGCTAGCTTTGCGCCTGCTACACAAGTGGTAACTTTGGTGCGCCTCTGAGTTTCCTACGAGCTTCAAGTCGTTCTAAAAAGAGTTGATTTAGTGGTTTTCGATGACCCTCAGGAAGTTTCTAATGGGAACCATATGTCTATTGTCACTAATTAAAAAGTTCATTAATTAAAAGTTCAACAGCCGACGTACCGCACAGATTAGCCACCCACATAATGTCTCCCTGGCTGTATAACTCCCTCGCACCCCGCATATATATATATATATTATATATATATATATATATATATATATATATATATATATATAGGTAAAGTAAGGTAAATATAAAAACAATGGACCGGGAAAAGTTAATAAGTCAAAGATGCGTACTGTCGGAGTTACTAATTCGAAGTTTATTACGACGTTTCGAGCGGGGACCGCTCTTCATCACCTGATGAAGAGCGGTCCCCGCTCGAAACGTCGTAATAAACTTCGAATTAGTAACTCCGACAGTACGCATCTTTGACTTATATATATATATATATATATACGGGGTGTCCCAAATAACTTGCACCAAACTTTACAACTAAAAAAAAAAAATGTAGCGCTCTGTGAGTGTGAAACCAACTGTTTTTAAAAAATTTTGGGAATCTGCAAAATTTTTTAGTGTGCCTACTAATTATCTAATTTTTCTAATTATTTGTTTAAAGAACCCCTCAAAAGAAAAAAAAATTAACAATCTGGTTGGGACACGCGTGTCAAAAAATAATTTTATGCAAAAAAAAAAAAATTTTTTCTAGAACAATATTGTTGGCGCGAGACGCTATTTAGTCGGTAGCCACCTCCTTTTCACTTGTTTTCTCTCTCAGCATTTCGGGCGCGTAAAGGAGAGGTGGAACGGCTTCGCCTTCACATTGAGGGGAAAAAGACCGAATGACTATTTTGTGACGTCATGGGCTTTGCGCACAGAATTTCAAATAAATCTCTCGCCTTCAATATTGCTCCAAGTTTTTTTCTTTTTCGCTTAAAAGTAGTTTTTTGACACACATGTTCCAACCACTGTTTAAAAAAAAAAGTTTTTTTCTTTTCAGGGATTTTTTAAGATCCAAGATGTGAATTGGAAAGTTTTAGAGCGCATTAAGAAACACCCAATTAAGGTGTTGCCAACATGATACACTTTGCATGCTTCTTTTTATTAGCCTAAAAACAAAGTCCGCGAAATATAAAAAAAGACCACGCGACAATGTGCCCGCACGTAGAGAGCCTCAACTTAGAGTATGCTCAAAAGCTCTTTTGGGGTACGTGTTTATGGGCACCATTAAATTGCAAAGTTTTGCTGTGGGTCTATGGGGCTACGGGTGGTGTTTCATCGTAACTCCGGTTATAAACGGCCCTGGAGATGCTTGAATATTTTACGCGAATAATAAAATAACACTTTTCTTTAGACACCACTTTTGTTTCCAATATGTATTTTTTTAAATGCGAAAAAGGGTATAATCCGCCATCTCGAACACCGCCATTAACTTGCAAACGCTCTCCATGGCTTGAGTTGAACACACTCTTACTTGAGGCTTTTTATCCGCACGTCGCGTTTGCAGTGCTCTCAGACGGGCTCTGAAGGAACAAAGTCTACCTTGACACTGGCGTGCTCTCGAGACGGGGCTTCGCGTTGGGGTAGTACCCGAAAATAAGTGCGAGCCTCTACTGCTGCAAAGCCCCGTCTCGGACAGCGCGCCAGCGATAAGGTGCACTTCGTTTGTTCAGAGCACGTCTGAGCGCTGCAAGTGCGACGCGCGTAAAGCCCCTCTATCTTGGGAAAAGTGATGCCATTCATTGTTTTGCAAATGCTCGAGACTTGTGCCGCTCGCTACTTCTGTGAAGAGCATTGTGTCTGATATCCAGCTCAGTGCTGCGCTGTGCCGCCATGATTTTCTCGAGGGCTGCACATTGCACGTGCGTCTTGCATCAACGCACCTTGCACTACTTTTACAACATGAAGGGGCCTTAGACACATGGGCGTGTTTGCACGGGGTCTTGTTTTTATATTTTGCGTGCTTTCTTTTTAGGCTAATAAAGAGGAGCGTGCAAGGTGTCATGTAAGAAACACCTTAATTGGGTGTTTGTCAATGCACTCTCCAACTTTCCAACTCAGACCTGAGCTTTTAAATGAATAATTAAAAAAAAAGCTCATTAGTAATAATTAACTAAATACCTAGGTGCCCTAAAAAAATTGAGCACTTTCCCAAAATGCTTTTCAACTTCCTTGCTTTCACCCTCATCTAGTGCATTGCTAGATGCCTTTGAGGTAAAATAAAATGAAATGAAATGAGGCTAATAAGAGGGTCGCTAGCATTTTAAATCACCCGATCGATTGCCTCTTCAAATTGGTTTTGACTCTGGGAAGAGATGTGCCATTGTTGCAAACAATCGTAATAATCCTTGCCCAGCATTAAACATAGGGCAACACGCAAAGCCACCTTGAAATGCTGTCGCTGTGCTTCAGAGTCGGGAATTGAACCTTCATCCTTGAATGTTGAGCTGCATTTCCCTTGGTCTCTATAACTAACTGGTACAAAGAGAATGTAGTTGTGAATAAAGGAAGAGTTTTAGAGAATTACTGCTTACTTTGGGATATGTGTCACTTGTACCACAGTTAGTTTCTGACTGATCACAAAGAAAACAAGAAATGTGGGACAGTTGTCACTTCTAGTTATGATTCTCATTTTGATCTGCATGCTTAACTCCTCCCCGACAGCAAAGAGACCTAGTAACTCACGTTAATATGTTTTTCTTTTTATAACAGGGTCTCGCAAAGGATTGGTCCAGCGACCTTTACCCTCTGGAAGCAAACACTAGGCCACGGTGCTTTTGAAAAACACTGGGCAAGAGAAATCGTAAAAGGGCGACTCCGCTTGATTTCGTTATTGTGAAAACAACATGGTTCACTTCACTATCAGCTCGGCAGTCCCCAAGTCAAGTGTTACGAAGTAATTTCGCTCAAATGTTTATTGATATGGCCAACAAAGTTAGTGAAGTACCCAGTCAACCAAATCTGCTAAATTTGGCACGCAATGTGCTGCGCAGTCAACTACGTCACAGATGTTGAGTGTTTTAGTTATTTTTTTTATCCTTTATTTTCCCGCAAATTTTTATCCTTTATTTTCCCGGCAAAGTCTATCGATGGCGCGATCCGCGGTCTTTGTGGGGTACGAGCATTGTGCACGTCCAGCTGCGCTCTAGAAATTCATCCCGTTTGTTTCCACTTATACTCCCTTTGACAATAGACCATAGCACATGCTACAAGCCAACCCAGTGCTGTGAATGTATTGCGTGGCTACGCTCCACGCGCGTCACCGCGCCCCTCTTGAAGGTCATGTGACGCACAGAATTTAATTGGCCCCGATGGCTCATATCATCCGCTGCAGTTCATTGTAAGGTGGAGCGGAGTGGAGCTAGCGTACGTCCCCTCAGTCCCCGTAACATCGCTTTCAAGCTAAGGCCGCATTTCTCAACGGGACGCTTGCAAGCTTTGATGGTACAGGCGCCGTTGGATGCAGAGTCTGCTGCAGTTTAGACGACACCTGCGCTGTGTTCCTTTGCGCGGTGGCTCAGGTGATTCTTTGTACATAAGTTAGTGCCCCTTTTTTTCTGACAGCACGAATCTTAAGTTTTCCACTACGGCCGAAGCTTAGAGTTTCGGTTTGTGATCATGTCTAAAGCAGGATTGCACTAAAAGCAGTTCACTTTCACGGGAAACAAATTGATGTGGAGCTGTTCGTTAGTACTTCCCAATGTGAAATCACCCATTATCCTGATATTTCTGGAATCGAGCGGAGTGGCCCTTTAATAGAAGCAGATCCACTGGAAGTTCAGCGCTGTCACGTTTCGACAGGCTTTTCTACAAGACCCGTTGGATTAAAATACCTTTGAGAAATGTCATGGAAGTACTGTGATCCAACGTACTGTAGTCATTAATGAATTCAATAATAAGTGTACTGCTCAACATGCGTGTGACGGTGCATTTTATTAGCTGATAGTTGATTATTAGAAGAGTTACGACAAGTGCGTAGAAACTTCTTGACAAATCCTGTAAAAGTATGGTAAATATGAGGCATTGCTGTTAATGTTTTACTGCATTTTGTTTTTATTTGTGAGGAAATGTTTTTTTGCTTTGCTATGTTTCTGTGTGTTTCTCAGTTCAGTTTCACAAGCATTTGCATTTTGTGGGTGTCTGGCGTACAACATAATTCTGTTCAAAGCAGCGAGTGATTGTGTGTTTTGTGGTGAGTCACCTTGTTGAAGTGCAGCAATGTACAAATGTAATGCAAGATTTCACTTGCATCCATGTTCAGCTGCTCGTACCTTTAAAAGGCTCTGATGTCCTCATCGGCTCAATGATCTACAAGCTTGGAGAAGAGATATTTGTTTTTGCTATTTCTTTTAGGCATTTGTTGCCTTCTGTGGACATCTTTCAAATCTTGATTTCTTCCTGGAGTACTTCACTTGATCTGTGGGAGCTAAGCGGGAATTTTCGATGAAACCATCTAGGTAGATGTTGCTGCTCATTTTATTCGAACTAGAATGAGTGAAGCATTATTACCATTTTATAGTTTTTTTTTTTTTTTGGTCAGCTGTATGCATGTGCAAATGCTGTATTTTGAGTATGAAGCAAATCCGAAGTGAATAGTGTTTTTGGTAGCATATTGAATTAATAGTTACTGTGCCAAGAACATGGCTGGGGCAGTGGCAAGACTCCGGTCTATATTTATATTTATCATTACCTATTTTTATTTGAAAGTTGATTTTGTTATGACATCCGGGTACATATATTGCCAAGATTTTATGGTTTTGAAACTATATCCTGAACTTTAATTCCATGTTGGTTCATTTTAACATTGTTTTTTAGCCAAAAGTCTATTTTTGTACGACAACAAAATTGCACCTTATTCACTTTATCAACAATGAGCAGGCACAACTCTTATTTTTCCAACTCTCTGAAAAGTGTGAAATATGGCAAGTCATCTCGATGTTGATATACAGCTTGGACCTGAAAGTGTGCTGACCCTTTGAAGGAACGGCATAAATAGCTTTCTTAACATATTGCGCATATTGACATATTGAATGTATGCATACATACATGTTGAATGTATGTATGCGGATGGGAGTGAACCAGAGTGAAAGAAAAAAGTATTTTCTTTAACAGACGAAAATCCTTTTAAAGGCCGACGACCAGACTCGAGATTCTGCAAGGCAGAGGATCCTCTTCACCATGGGGGAGGAGGAAACGGGCAACGGTGGACAGGGTAGAAGGGGGGAGAGGAGGAAGCAGGGGAAAAGTGGAAAGCGCGAACTGGCCGTCGGTTTCTAAGTATTCTTTTCGTGAAATCGTCAAATAGTATTGTGGGCCATTGTGGCATTTATTATGACGGAAAAATGGGTGGGAGGAAATGCAAACATAATTCGCTTACATTTCACATCTTCATTTTGCCGAATGCTTAGTGCCCCACCATGTCATTTCTTGGTTTCACACGAGTTAGGTCTATGCGAAAAACGGTGTTGCTTTCTTGTTATTTCCTATTTGGCTTCTTGGCTGAACTTGTACGTTCATATTTTCACCGCGCAAACACTATGCGGAAACCCACTTATGCAGTCCCTTCAAAGGACCATTATTCCATCGAGTCAACCGTTTGGAATAGCGTGTTATTTGAAACTACATTTAGAAGATTCTAATATTTGCATGACACCATCCAAGCTTCCTGAGCTGCATTTACAATTTGGGGAAAGGTCAGCTTGAACTTACAGAAATGCATGAAGAGAGTGGAACAGGATAAAGCAGTTGTTTTGTCCTGTCCCGCTTTCTTCATTAATTTCTGTTCGTTCAATCTGACCCTTCACCAATATGTACAGACTAGCTCAACTACACGAGCCTGTAACCATGCGCTTACAATTTTGGATTTGGATCTGGATTCGCAAGGTGTTCCCTTTGCAACTTCCCTCACAGTGTTGCCGGACGACCAGGCCGTCATGCTCTACGGGGGGCAGGATGCTTTTGCGTGCGAGCTCTGCAGCTTCTCGACACCGGACCTGGACCTCTTCGGCGACCACCAGGTGGCGGAACACGGGGGGCGCCCCTTCCGGTGCGAGCTGTGCCTCAAGCTGTTCGTCACGCGCAGCCACCTGCTGCGCCACCGCCGCATCCACACGGGCGAGCGCCCCTTCGAATGCCACTTCTGCCCGATGAACTTCAACCGCAAGGAGTCGCTCGTGCTGCACCTGCGCACCCACACCGGGGAGCGGCCATTCGACTGCAAGTACTGCCCGAAGACGTTCACGCGCAAGAGCAAGCTGATGCGCCACAGCCGGATGCACCACGCCGGGAGGCTGCCACAATACTAGCGGCCGGACGCCATGGCTACAAGCTCCGCGGCGGGAATCGGTTTTTGGGGAGTTGGAAGAGTTTGTTGGTCGGTGTTGCCATGTGCTCCTGCGGCCGGAATTTGTTTTGAAAGGCTGGGGTACTGCCCCTCGTCGTCTCTAACCGGCCTTTGGTACGGCGGGTTGTGGCGACGGGGTTTGGTCGGACTGGCGGTAGAAGCCTCAAACTGTGACAGACCTCCGCCAGTGTACCAATACCGCCAAGAAAAGACAAGGCCTCTGCATCACATCATTGTTTAGTGGATCCCCGACTCGCCCCAAGCGTCAAACACCCTGAAACTCGGCGACAGACGCCGGAAAACGGCGCACGATGGCGGCACTGCCGATGCAAGCTAGGTGTCACTGCATGGATCCACTAGTGATGGCGTTAGTGGGGGAAAGGCGCAGGACCTGTCGTGCAGGCTGTATACAGTCCACTCTCAGATTGCCTGCGGTCTGCCTCCAACTTCAGTTTACGACGTTTTATTAGAATGTGGAGGTTATATACAGTTTTTGGGCAGCTGCTGGCCATGACCAAGCATTCCCATTAGCTATATATGGGGTTTCGTGTTTCCCGATAAATCCCAAGAACTCGGAAAAACGCTTTCCTGTAAAATTTTCGGCGATTTGGATTTATCTAATAAACTCTGAATCGCAATGTCCCAATGCCGAAAAGAAAGACGGTATTCTACGACCGAGTTTGGTTAGAACCACAGGGTCGATGGTCCTGAAAAAATGCCATCCCAGTTTCCTTTCACATCTTGGATCACTGACAAAAGGGGCCTTGCTGTCTATTTCGTCGAGGTTCATGCAAGACGACATGTCATTGTACTTCCGAGTCACGACAAAAGCCACTGTTTTGGTTTCCACTTTGGACCACACTACTAGTGCTTCTTAGATGTATTTATACTATTTTTGTAACTGTGTAAGCCATGAACCCTAGAGATTTCATCGAAGGGGGAAGGTCCAGTTGAAGCCTTATTATTACACTTCACTATGTGACACTATATTACAGCTTCCCAGCGACTACGCACTGGAGTTTGACGATTTTAAAATGTCAGTACTTATCGAAGCAACGCTTGTTTGCAAGTTTTGTCGTGGGACAGATCATTCAGATCATTCTTGCCAAGGGCGCCAATACCAAATCCCGCTGAAAAAAATATTATTTGATGCAAGTGCATTTTTTAAAATCTAGCATGTGCTTACATCTGCATAATATTTATTTTTATTTTTGAAAAATAGGAAGAACTGTAAAATTAAAGTTCTAGTTTTGGACAATTGCGCATCTATAAACTCAGATACCCCGTTAAAATCAGAATTTCTGACAAAAAATAAACTCAGAAAAACACCCTCCGAATTTGACAAAAAATTAACTCCGAGAACACTGAATCCTAGCTCTATATCATCCCAGGCTTGGCTATAACGTGGCTTACGTGATCTGCCTCCAGTGCACTAGGGGACTGGGTTAAGTCGAACCTAGGCAGTAAATCCTCGGACTGTGACGAATCTGCACCGGTGCACTTTTCGATTGCGTGCAGTCTGCCTGCAATTCCCAAAGTTTTCTTTTGGATTGCGTGCAGTCTGCCTGCAATTCCCGAAGTTTTCTTTTTTTAAAGATTATAACAGCTCAAATTTGGGGTTTTGTATACAATTTTTGGCAGGTGTTGGCCAGGAACAGTCACTCACATCATCTGTCTATCATCCGGGGCTTGGGATTATAACCAGACTTTAGTGACCAGTCTCTCGGGGTTAGTTTCCTGTTTGTTGTAACTAGGTTGTTTCTTTGTTTCTTTCAAATCGAAAATAATTCTTTGTTTGGTTATTCTTTGGGCGGTTTACTGTTTTGTAAAGCTTGTTTGTGTTTGTTACCTTAACTCTAGTTTGAAAGTGTGCTATTCAAATGATCGAAAACTTTGAATGGAAAATTGTTGGCCACCATAATTCAGCCAGTGCATACCAGATATTATCTATTGCAACTATTTTTTGTTTGACCGTGAAAAGAACAGTGTGTACTATATGCTTAACATAATGGTGTTATCGTATAGAATTTCTATATATTTATTCACACATGCATTGCCTACACAATCATAGTTGAATATGTATAATCTTGCTCATTTTTCTCACGTGCATAATACTCTCCTTTATTGGATCGCACATGTGCTGTTGTACCTGGAGGCTGCTGATAAGAATGAACGTAGAAAATAAACGGACATACCAATCGGCAAAAGCTTGCATTGCCGATCAACGTTGAAACTTTTGTGCAACAAGACGTTGCCTCACTTTTTCTTTTCTTTCCTTTGCGAGCACAGCAAAATTTCCGCTTTTGATTGCCTGTGCACTTACCATATTTAATTAAAAGCCAGCGCATGTTATGTGAACGATGTGAACCGACGTGATATAGAGGTTACGTAGCAACACAGTCAGTCTCAGAAGTTGGTCCCAAGTGCCGTGGCACTTTACGAGAGTTCCGTCATTTCACCATGGAGAGCCTATTAGGAACAGTTCTCCCACGATGGTGCTTATCCAGTCTGCTTCAGGCTAAGGATAGTAAGACAAGCACCTCCTACCAAGCATTCACCCTTTCCACTTTAGCAAAGCGAATGATGTAGAGGAGGGAAGCACAAATCGTGGGAGAGCAGAGAACTTTGTGAAAGGGACTTCTTTTCACCTTCTTGCATTGCAAGAGAGCATAGTTCCAGCGTATCAACTGCTTGTTACCGCGCAGTAAAGAAGATTCCAGTTGGCACTACGCTGGCAGGTTTGGTGCTATTTGAGTCGAGTCGGCAAGTTGCGATTCATTGTCAACGTAAAGGCTGGTTCACAAACTTGCAAATGCTTGCGACCCTGTGCATCTCTCGCAACAAGTGGCGCCATCTATCGGGTAGCTGTGAAAGGCGTTTTATATATTTACTATCTTTTTTCTAGCATCATTCTTTCTTTCTTGGCTCGAAAAGCTTTTGACAATGATATAAACGACCCTTTCTCAAAGATGTATATACATTTGATCTCCCAAATATTATAAGACCTTCGCTTTAATGAAATACGGTTCCAGGGTCACCTCATAGGTGGCACCAGCATGTGCTCACTTCGAAAAAGATCACAAGAACTTGGTCGTAAGCAAACGCAAGTGCGTGAATGGGCCTTTATACTGCAACAGATCACAGTTATAATCTATCGACTGCTCATTACTACGCAGTAAAGGCGATTCCCGTTTGTCATCGCTATATGAGGAAGGTTGGCGAGCCGTAATTGTTTGCAGACGATAATCTGATCAGAAGCGGTGGCCATAAACACCCTCTCGACTCTCCCCAGGTCTCCTTGACGTCACCCACGACAGTTTCAAGTGGGACCCCTGCAGCGACTCTGCACTTTTTGCCCCCGCCGCCCCAGAGCTGGACCGCGACGGTTCAGGTGAACCCTTCCTCCCGGGTCCCTCCTGCCCGATCCTGTATCCGGATGAGGCGAGTCTCGAAAGACGCCGACCGTCGCACGTCGGTGCACGGCCGTTTGCGTGTCACGTGTGCCCCATGACCTTCAGCAAGAAGTGGAACCTCATGCGCCACGTGCGGGCACACACCGGCGAGCGCCGTTTCGGGTGCATCCGCTGCCACGGCACCTTCACCGAGAAGTCAAGCCTCAAGCGCCACATGGCACGCGGCTGCTTTGGCGAGAGACTGCGTGCCATGGGACAGCGTGTCGCGGCCCAGCGCGTCGCGGGACAGCGTGCCGTGGGACAGCTCTCGGGACATGTGCAGACGCGCAGGGCCAAGCGCCAGTTCAGCGGCAGCCAGGCATCTTGCTGAGTGCGACGTTGGTGCGGGCGCGAGGTCGGCTCGGCACACGAGACGTGAACTTGAACCGGTGGCAATCAGTTCGTTGAACTACGCTTCGTCGACGGGTGGTTTCCGTCAACACGCGACGGTTTATCGCGAAGATGCCTGCACACATTTCATTGACGACTTCTTTCTGTGCACGTCTCGACCACCAGCACCTCCATGGTAGCCTACAATCCCTGGCAGGGTGAGGATGGCAGGGATGAGTTTCGGTTGTCCCGCCTCCTGCGCAGGCTTCCAAGTTTCACTACAAGACTATGGCACCTCGCGCACCTGGAGCGCGTGCATGCAGCTCAAGTATATAGCGGAAGTCCTGTAGCACGTGCTGGAGACCGAGCATTCGGAAGACACGGCCTGCCCTTCTCACCCCGTCTGCGACTATAGCTTGCCGAACCCTCGTGAGCTCAAGCCTGAGATGTTAGAGACTTTTAGTAGACCAAACGCTAGAGCTTTGCATTGTGAGCGGGAGCTTGTGTCGTCATTCTGAAGCGCAGCTTGAGCACGCGCATGTGCCCGCCAGGCTCACGATTTGCGGCGTACTTCTACTAAAACGCTCTAATTCATTTTCCCGGCAGAGCAAGGTGAGGGGTAAAGGCCCGTTCACACTCTTGCCACCGAGAGACCAGACCGGTTTTTAAGCCTTTTGTGACGTCTTGGGACCGGACGCGCTGCAGTGGAGCTGGTCCTAAGATGTCGCAAGAGGCTTAAAAACCGGTCTGGACTCTCTTGGTCTTACTCGGTTGCATATGTGTGGACGAGCCTTAAAGCACGTGGCACGGTCTTTTGGGAAGCCTAGCTTCGTCGAACCTGCCACCCTTAGGGATTGCATTTATTTTTAAGGTGTCGAAGCTGGCTCGTTCTCTGCCGGCAAGCGGAACGAAGCCAGTAATTGAAGAAGTTGTTTTGTTGACGAAACCTCCGCAGAAGCGTGCGGTTCACGAAACAAGTTTGCCCGATATGTCAGACTCGACGGAACTTGTATTAACGAAAAGTTGTCCATGAAGCATGTGTCCACGGAACAATACAGGCCCTTTTTAAGGAATCCAAAATGTCCAGAATAAAAGCAAAGACGCCCGAATCAGAACTCTGTTTAGTGGTGATTGTGTGCAGTGGTGTTCCGTATCTATCGTAAACCTCTGTAACCTAGAAAGGAGGGTGTTTGTGCGGAATAGTACCAGCTCAAAAGTGGAGCTTCTAAAGGGATCCATCTTTCATGTCACATTTGTAACTAAAAAAACAATTTTTCTATTGAACATCACGGGAAAAGGTTTCCGACAGATTATGCCGGTAAAATCGGTGTGCTTCTGCAATTTTGCTGCCTGGGAATGAGAATATGAAAAATGGTGCAAGTGGACTGAGGCACCACACTCCATTTAGTCCCTCAAACGATGCATCAGACGACATCCAGTTGCATGTCGTTAGTACAGATTTCTCCTAGGCTCAAGTATAATGTAGTCGAGATCTCCACTGTAGATCGCTGTTCTTTAATTATTTAATTCAGCCTAGTCATACTATCTGCACAATATTCGTCGAGGCCTACACTAATCTGATCGTTGTTCTCTGGCATTGCATACCACAAGTGTAGGAACCTTGGTATACAGACAGGTGTACGAGCAAACACCGCCTAAAAGCTTGTTCAGTTGTGAACAAGGTTGTCTAATCCACGAGACTTCAGTGCACAAGCTCAGAGAGGAAGCACAGGTGGGAAACTGCATAGTTTTGTTTTCCTTCTTTCCCTACAAACTACAACGCAAGTGGTTACACTAACTGGGCCACTTGAGATTTTTGTCTATGGGAATTCCAGGAACATGCATGCGACGGAGGAAAGAATGATTCAATGAATTAGAAAGTAGGATTGTGCGAATATTCTAATTTTCGATTAGTAGTTTTTTGGTGAGGCACCACTCAATTAACGCTTGGAGACTAACTGCAATATTTATATATTTCTGAACTTTAACCACGGTGGGTTAGTCCCAATGAGCGCACTTCTTGCCCACCACCGGTGCACTGCGGAGAAGCAACACCAAGCGAGTGTTCGCGGGCGTTGCTTCTCTGCAGCGCACAGATGCTCGGTAAGAAGCACACTCAACGGGGCTGATCTGCCACAATCGACACTTAGAAAAGTACAAATACTGCAGTCACGTGCTTAGGAGAAAAGCACTTTCAAAGTGGGATGGCATATGCGCTCACCTGATGCTGACATCTATGTTGCAGTAAAATATTCAAAATTAAAGTGTGGCTATTATGCAGAGCAGAAAATATGAAGTAGAGATGCCCTGACAACCTGCATTCATCATAAATTTTTTTTTTTTAGATTGATGAAAAAATATTTGCATATAGCAAAAAGATTTATAAAACCCCTCGATTAGGCATAGCTGGGCATCTATAGGTTTCATTGTATGTCAAATGCGTTGTTTTCTTGCCGTCCCAATGTAGGCATTGGACTTTTTGAAGCCACAATTCATAAATCTAGTTGATTATAATTAACTTTGCTTAGAAATGGACAAGTGGAAGCTTAGAAACAACCTTCACGAGTTCAGCTGGGTTTTCGTTTAAGCATGGTGCAGTATTAAAAGGCTTGGAGACAGTATTCGATAGTTGATTCGGATGTATGTGGCCCAAACCACTTTTCACCTCAAACTCAAAATTCACTATTTGCACACGCCTAATAGAGAGAAAAGAAACATGGGGTGCAATGGATGAGAAAACAGAACTAAACACGAAGCACTGCAGTGGCAGCATTTAAATATCCGCCTTTCAAATGCCATGCTGACAAGAAGAGAAGCAAAAGGAACTCTGAAGTTGTTCCCTTCTTTAATGTGCATTGTATGTCTAGGTGATCTTGGAAATGGACGATGAGAGTCTTCAACGGTAGAGCCACCAAACAGGCTATGCTTCAGAGTAGCGACACTCCACGCTCCGATTGTCTTGCGGGTGCCACCATCTTGTCAGCTGGTGCAATCCTCAGAAGTGATGGCCATCTAGTAGCTGCTGCACCAATTATCGGTCTGCCATTGTTTGGACACATATACTGAGGGTTCCCAAGAAAAAAGAACTGTGTTTTTAGGCCCGGGTAAATGAATTATGCATCACACAAATGCTCAAACTTCACGAGAATGCGACGCTAGCGGTTGGGATAGAGCACGAAAGTTTGAGAACATGACATTACCTGGATCAAAAGATAATGAAGAAAAACAAAATTGTTCTACAGGGTGTCTCAAACAGTGGCCAGGCTATTTAAATAGACCGAAAAATCGGTTTTCTTAACCGATTTTGTTCAGCGTTGCCCACAGGTGGTGCATTTTTTCTATAAAATTTGCAAAGAGCAGACTTACCTGAGGAAAAAGGCTTAACCCCTATGGAAGCGCAGAGAAGCCACCGGTCTTCAAACAATAGG
The DNA here is from genome assembly GCF_016920785.2 of Ixodes scapularis. Lineage (NCBI taxonomy): Eukaryota > Metazoa > Arthropoda > Arachnida > Ixodida > Ixodidae > Ixodes > Ixodes scapularis. The sequence continues at coordinate 93,378,305 of NW_024609883.1, read as the reverse complement.
GCGGCATTTGGCACGGGAAATGAGATGGCGCAAGCTGTCGCGGCGCCAACTACCGCCAACGAATGAGCATACGACGCCGAGAGCCGGCGTCATTAGCAGACAATCTTTTCGACTCAAAAGCGGCAGACGTTACGTATGCGGCGAGAACTCGGGAAGAGGCAATCGCAGCATACGCTTTATCGTGAACTGCAAAGCAGCCGACGTCTGCTATTTGACGCCGGCTCTCGGTGCTGTATGCTCGTTCGGTAAGGGCAGTTAGCGTCGCGACCGCTTGTGCCATCTCGTCTCTTGTGCCAAACGGCGTCCTATTGTTTCAAAACCGGTGGCTTCGCAGCGTTTTCATAGGAGTTAAGCCTTTTTCTTTTTTATTTTTCTCAGGTAAGTTCACTCTTTGCAAATTTTATAGAAAAAAATGCACCACCTGTGGGCAACACTGCACAAAATCATAGCGAGATGGGTTAAGAAACCAATATTTTTAGTCGATTTAAAGAGCCTGGCTGCTATTTGACACACCTTGTATACCGACCTTCACCTAAGCTTAACATCATCAAAACAAGAACCGACATTGTGGAAGCTTGTGGGATTTATATAATTGGGAAACACTTGTTAACAAGAAAAAAAATCTTGTTTCCTTTCGTGCTGGCAAGTCTTTTTTTTTACTGAAATGGATGCTGCGCAGGTGCCCATAATGTCATTTCTTGCTTTATGCCATAGCGTTTAGGAGCTCGTGTTGCAGATAATCCGGCGCCTGCGTCGGTGGGACCAAAAAGTACCATAATGCAATGCACGCAGCCAAGTGAGACGTCGCACGTGGCAGTGACGTCCATGACCTTATTGGCCCACTAAATTTAGTGACAAATTTTCTTGCCAAATTTAGCGGAAAATTTCCCTGCCAAATTTACCAAAACATTTTCCCGCAAATTTAGCAAAAAGTTTTTGCTAAATTTAGCGGGGCTGATAAGGTTATGACATCAGTTGCATGTGACGTCACGTCATGTGACACTACCCACTAGATGACGCACACACGCTTGGGAACTAGCGCGGGTTTATATGAGAAGGCTTTGCGTACAGGGCTTGACAATGCCATCGTGTTCCACCCTTAAACGCAAAGATTAAGCGTCCCGAGTTTTTTTGTTTTTTTTTTGTTGACAATATTAGGCTTAGGAGTGCATCGGGTCACAAAGAGAAATTTCGTTATTCCCAATTATCTCATCATCTAGCTAACCTCATGTTCTCAAACTTTCATGTTCTATCCCAACCGCTATCGTCACATTCTCACGGAGTTTGAGCTTTTTGCAATGCGTAGTTCACTTACCCGGGCCGAAAAACATAGTTCTCTTTTGTTGGGAACACCTTGTACTTTGAGCTTCTATATGGCCTGCAAGTTCGTCTGCTTCTTGCGCACCTTGTGCATTTGTTTACCCCCTAATGCATCCACGTGCGTTTGTTTCCCCCCCGGCTTCAACCAATAATGGCACGAAATTCGCTGGTTCGTTATTGTGCGTTATCTATGGGGGTGTCCTCTGTTTTGCCCTTTGATTCGAATGCACCTTTTCGCGTTCCAATGCGTGAAAGACGCATTTTAGAACACTTGCCCGCCGTACTGGACACTATGACCATGTCAACATTCAGCATGAACGCGGCTCGGCTTAGATCGAGAATGAGTGTTGCGTCAGCGATTGGCGAGGACTCGAATCGAATCGCACGCTTCCTGCCGAAGAAATGGTGACCGTCAATGTTGCTCAACGGCGTTATGAAAAGGGTCTACTGGCGCTAGTTACGATTAAAAACTGTGACCTCCCGAGCTTCAGATAAAAGTTTCTGGGAGCTCGGGCAATATCGTTCTCCTCGGTCATAGACTGCCCCAACATTTCCGAAAGACAGAAAAGCATTTCTTGCGATTTCAGATTACAACTGCGAATAACTGGTAACAACGATTTCGAGATTGCCGAAGCGTCGCTACTCTCAAGGCTGGTTCACGCGTTTACATCCGACTGTGACCGACTATATCAATGAATACAACTGAATAATTGCTCTGGTGCCATCTATCAAATAATTGCTTCTTAGCTGCGTAATTTACAAATATGCACCGGTTTTTCGCTGTGGGGTTGAGATGACTCCGACGATGTTATAAACAACCGTTTCCCCTAGACAGTGTGTAGATCTGATGTCGCCAATATCGCAGAACCTCCGGTCCGTACCCGGCGTCGACTATTGTGCTGCATCGTTGATGTCAACGTAGCTTCCACGTTACGGAGGCCCCGCACTGCTTTTGGAGCACGTGCACGCGAGTTCCTTTCGCATTCGATCGTGCAAGTAGGTTTCAAAACGTTGGAGCACCGTGAAAGCCACGCTAGCCCCGACGACGTAGCATAAAATGGCGGACGTCGAGTAGAGTTATACGCGGATCGGAAGTGTTCCAAGAGTAGCTGATAGACGGCGTCGGTGTACCACTGTGTTCGCAGAGTGTATCCTCTTGTGAGCGGTTACAAGCGGTCACGACGCATTCGGTCACACCCACGCTGCAAGATATATATATAGGTGTGGGCACGCAGTACAGTGAACGCTGCAATGCGATCGACCAGATAAAGTCCTGCATGCCCCAGCAACCTATTCTGGTGGCGTATCTGCCGGTTTGATGTTGCAACTAAAGAAAAAAAAGCAAAAAAAAAAGCAAAAAAAAAAAAGCCTCATTGTTACAACATTTTTGCGCGTGTGCGTTTTGCACGGCGCGTTTGCTCTGACTTCGACGGACGCAAGCTTGACCGCCGTGCCAGAAGTCTCTCCGCTTCGTTGCGTTCGTAAAACTGTTCTTGCTGCCGTTGAGGCAAGCGTCAATGACGAAGCTGTGTCTAAGCGACACGCGTGGTGCAAGTGCCGAGCTCTATATCATGCGGTACACCCGGAAAACAACTTTAAAAACGAGCGCGTTTCTCGTAGAGAAGTTTGGGAAACCGGGCCCACGACAGGCAACCATCTAACTGATTATCTAAGAGGCGCCTTCTGATAGTACCGGTTGCAACCAAGGCAAGAGGAGGATGTGCAGTGTTCACACCTACACACATCTTACACCGTGGTTGCACTCAAACGCAAACGTGTAAACTGGCCTCAAAGCGTCGCTCGTTCCGTGGCTCCGTTCAGTGCGGGTAGTAGGTCTGGGCGCGGCTCGGGAGGTCGTTCCCGGGAACCCCCTTGGCATCGTGGCGCGTGTGCGTCTGCACATGCCGCACGAGTGTGGTGTTCTGTGCGAAGGCCTTGGGGCAGAGGGGGCACTGATAAGGTCGCTCCCCAGTGTGCGTGCGCTCGTGGGTCAGCAGGTTGGTGCGGTAGGCCGTCGTGTACGCGCAGAAGGTGCAGCTGTGGCGGGCGCGGTCTGGCGGTGGCAGGGGCAGCCGCCCGGTGGCTGGTGACCTCTCCGCCGACCCTGGGTCAGAAAACAGGAGGTCTTGGATGCTCGGCACGCTGTGCGGCTTAGGTTTGTTGCTTAGACTGTCGGTTCTCAAGCTGGCTTCCTAGGAACCACGGCATGTACACTAACGCTTCGATCCCACTTTGGACAATTTGTATAAATCAGGTTCTTAACGTATCTCGCTAGGATTTACTACAGAGGTGCCTTAGATGGTGGAAGTTTTTGCTAAAATTGTGGGAAGATTGGCTCACCCGAGTAAATCACGAAAAATCACGTACACTTGCGTCACTGTGGCGCTCTTTCGAGCCCAATGAAGCGAAGAATAGGTAGGCCAGATGTATTTTCTTCTCCATTTCACCGATTTGTCAGTCGTAATAAACGCCAGTATAGCCCGGAATGTTTTAGAGCGCAGCTCTTAGGGGCCCGTTCCCGGCTTGAGCGGCGTCGCCGTCGGCGTCGGCGTCGGCGTAACCGCAACCCTCGTAACCCTCGTGAGGGTTACGAGGGTTAATCTCATGAGGGTTACCCTCACGAGGATCACGAGGGCCACGAGGGTTACTTACCCTCGTAACCCTCACGAGGGTTACGAGGGTTAGTTACCCTCAAAAGGGTTACCTTCACAAGAGTTACCCTCACGAGGGTTACTTACCCTTGTAACCCTCACGAGGGTTAGTAACCCTCGTGAGGGTAACCCTCGTGAAGGTAACCCTTTTGAGGGTTACGAGGGTTAGTAACCCTCGTGAGGGTAACCTTCACGAGGGTTACCCTCACGAGGGTCACTAGCGTTATGAGAGTTACCCTCACGAGGGTTACTCACCCTCGTAACCCTCACGAGGGTTACGAGGGTTAGTTACCCTCACGAGGGTCACGAGGGTTATGAGAGTTACCCTTACGAGGGTCACGAGAGTTACCCTCACGAGGGTCACGAGAGTTGCCCTCACAAGGGTTACTAGGGTTACCCTCACGAGGGTCACGATGGTTACCCAGGTCGTGACCCCCCCTGGGGTCACGTGACCTGGGGATACCCCCCGAGGTCACGTGACCCCCCGTTGACGTCATAGGCACTGATGACGTCGTCAGTGACGTCACTGATGACGTCACCGGCATCCGCATCGTCATCGTCATCACTGATGACGTCATTAGTGACGTCACTGATGACGTCACCGGCATCCGCATCGTCATCATTATCACTGATGGCGTCATCAGTGACGCTACTGATGACGTCATCGGTATCGTCACGTGGCCCCAGGTCACGTGACCCCCGACGTCACGTGACGCCCCAAGGTCACGTGACTCCCACAAGGTCACGTGACCCACAAGGTCACGTGACCCCCCCGCCCCCCCGAGGTCACTTGACCCACCCCCCAGTACCCTTCCCTCCTCCTCCTCAAGAGCTGCGCTCTAATTCGGCGTTACAGGGAGTTGTAAACGGCTTTCATTTTTTTTCTACGATTTTGAGAAAAAAGGCTCAGAGATAATTTTTTCCATAGAGAAAACCACCTTTTATTTTATTTCTTTTGACCCTGGAGATTCATGTATTCATACTCTCAATGAATGGGTGCACCACCTTCGGGCACCTCTGTAGTAAATCCAAGAGCGATGCACTGAGAAACCGATTTTTGCGGACCGTCCAAAGTGGGATCGTAGCGTCGGTGTACATGCAGTATAGCGCCTGGAAAGAGCCTCCAACTGGTGTGTTTAGCTTCCTACTCTGCCCATGCATCGAGTGTGTTCCCAAAGTGGCAACAAACAATGTCACAAAAGCTGAAGTGTTCCGCTATCGGACGTCGCGATCCTGGTGGCTGGCCATAGAAGTTACGGCAAAATGCATGAGCAAACGCGAGTGTTGCCGTTTGCTAATGCTTTTTGTCACAGTACTTTTTTTAGCTGCAACTTGCTAAAGGGTTGAAACTCCGACTTGAGTTCGCTGCTTCACAGCTTCAATGCTGTCAAAAAGCAGAAAAATAATGGGAGCAAAAAAAATGCAAACAACACGGACGGGCGCTAACTTTCAACCATTGACACTTTATCAAGCAGTTTGCCCGCCTACTCTGAAACATCATACTATCATGTTTACGTCTGTAAGCACTGACGATAACTGGGTGCATATCGGCCAACAGCACTGTTACGCCTGCGCATGACATATGCCATGCTTTTACCACCGGATACTCATGCTCAGTATTCGACCACATACTAGTGCTCATTTAAAGATATTTGCACGAACAATGACAAATATACATGTGTACAATGTTGTGACACGTTAGAGTTAAACACACAGTAGTGCTAGAGTGCAGTTTCGACAACTTTGCACTTTCACGAAATGCAGACAGTTGAAACAGAGACACAAAACAGGCAATGGCTGCACAAAGTTGCACTACAGTCGCAAACAACAAAGCGACGTTGGCAGTTTTTCGAGACACAAAACTTGTGAAACACACATAAAACACTTGCAAAATCTTCAAATCACAAGCATGCATAATACATGTTCCGTCCTCTAACACTGGAAGCAGAATACGGCAGTACAGTGAATATAGAAAAGCAAAAAGCAGTCATTCACCAAGGGACCATAGTCTACGAAAACCTCGCCAACTATCACGACTTGTGGCAACCGAATCAGCAAAAACTGGCATTATAGACCCTTTTCGAAATTCTGAATGGCAATTTGGATCCCTATCACTTCGGTGCCCAAATAATGGCGGCCTTTTCGAGGCCGACAAAGAAAAATGTTGAAGATACTACCATGCGGAGGATACACGAGGCCCGCACGTTCCAAGACGTACATACAATACGACGCACGAATTGCGTACGATGGCTGCATAAGTGTTTATTTCGAGTGTAGTTCAATTAGTCTCTTGGTGCATGTTTGGCTCTTAAGCATTTTGTTGGCGTAAATTTAACTGAGGGGCTTATGGGTCGCAGCTATGTACTGATCGGTTCTTACATTCATACCATGGAAAATGAAACAAATAGAAAAAAATGATTGGGTGATCGAAGGACCAATTCTCGTCTGCCATCGATGCTTAAAAGTGACTGTGCCCGATAAAATAGAGTTTCATGACCACCATTAGTTTGTTGAAAGTGAAACTGCTCTTCGAGCTACCAGATGGCACTCAATTTCAGAAAAGGTCTATCAAGTGCCTACAACTGGCCGTGCACCGTCGTCCAAGGGAATGCGGCGTCTAAGTGAGACATGTCCATGTTTGGGCTTTACGTGCACATTCCGAGGCACGCCTGGGCTTCGACCTTCGGCGTTCGATGCTGGGCTGCAGCAGCAAGGTGGCGTCGGCAACGTCTGCAAAGGAAATACCGTCGGTATCCAAGCGCCTCGAAAGCTAATGGTAGGAGTGTGGCACGAGGTGCAATTTGTGGATATTTTTTGTGAGCTACGCAGGTGGCACGAGACGCTTGGAAGAAATAAAGCCATACTTTGTTTCAGTCGACGGAGCCATTCAAGCAGCGCCAAAAGTGCGTCGTCACGGCGCTCGTCGTCTCTGTAAGTATGCTGCCGCTGGCCAAACCAATTGTGCATTAAAAAAAGCACAGGATTGCGGCACATTCGTCGTGTGCAATTGGTTGAGTTGGCGATGGCAAATGCACGAAGGCGACGAGCGCCGCGACGGTGCACTGTTTGACTGGCTCCATTGGATGATAGTGTCGGATACGGTCAGACTGAAAGGGATGCTGAACCGAAATCTGGACTCCACAAAGCACGGTGGTAAAAGCATGCAACGGGATGCTACAAACATCAAAACATCACTCATGCAACGATATATCGAACGGATGACCGTAGTTTTTAAAAAAAGGAGGCGCATTTGACAGATATGTTTACGTCTTGTTTCTCCGGGAAGGGGAGGGAACGACCTTGCGTCTTCACCGCCTCGAGGGGGCGAAACGAAGAGAGGAGGAAACAAGATATCTTGACGCCACGCGCCTCGTCAGCCTCGTTCAATCTCAACCTTTTTTTTCCAAAAGTATGGCCGTCCATTCGAGATATCGCCTTACGAGTAGTGTTGTAGGGATTGTAGCGTCCTGCCTACAGCTCCTGCATTGTTTCCCGAAATCCTAATTTCGGTTCACCATCCCTTTCAAGTGAAAAAGAGCACAGGGTGCGTGCTCTCAGCCCGTTCCGTTAAAGAAAGCATCCGTGGCACTCTCAACTGCATCTCGTTGCAACCAGCGACTCCTTTTGGACGCCTTTAGGACGGCACTTCAAGTGCCCCGCCATTATGTGCCGTGACAACCTATTGCAAGGGACACATTGTGAAACACTGTCAAAGGTGAGTTCGGCACCGGAAACGTGGCGGTTGGGCGGCTCCGTCCCAGCTCCAGTCAACTAGTTGGCAGCTGAGGTTTTAGATGACTGGGCGGAAAATAAACTGCCGATATGTCACCTTCGGTGTCACTGGCTCTTATAGTTGTGGATAAACGCTGCAATTTCATCCCTTGGTCACAAAATTTCCGCCTGAAAAGAAAGTATACACACCGCACAAGAAAGTTGACACTAATGGACTATCACTGGAACTTCACTGCAGCGACAACCAGAAACCAATCTGAGCACTTGCAAAACTTTCAAGCAGCTCGCGCGCAGAAACAACAACAACAACAAAACTTATTTTTGAATAAAGACAGATTTTCCACGAATACAAAATACAGTAAAAACATTTTAACTGAATTTAAAGGCTATACTAACCCGATGCTAAATGACACTTAAGAAATCGGGTCAAAGAAACAAAACGTCGCAGCGCTCACCTTCGATGTCCGTTACATTTTAATCATTAACAATTTAGCTTACATTTTAATAATATTAACAATTTAGCTGACAGGAAGAGCTTGAGCAGGAACCTCGACGATGCGTGGCAGACGACGTTGTGGCAGACGACGTTGCGCTCAGAGACTAAGAAAAATTCGAATGCCGTCGCTACCACTGCGAGGACAACCTCTTTCTCAAATTACATTGAGTGGCGTCTAAGACTGAGTTCATTCAATACTTCGCTAGCGCACGTCCTTACAAAATAAGCCTGCAATGTTTGCGACATATTATCTTAACCACGACCTTTTTAATTTGTTGCCCTGAATTTTGAACGAAACAAGCGGTTCCAAACCGTCTGTGAAGTTCAAGTTGCGGTTGCAGACCAAATCTATGATGATGATGATGGCCCCAACACGAAGACTAGGCTTGTCAACATTTTTAGCGAGAGGAGTCAGGCTAGAACTAGGTGTCGCCAGTGACTAGTTTAAAACACATTTTGCAGTTTGTTATCGAATACCTCACTGGCGCGACACCCATCCACCCTAGTTCCACTGTGCACACATTGAAACAATACAAAGAACGGACTAATTACTCTTTAGAAGTACCAAATAGAAGAAGTCCGTTCTGCTTCTCTGCATGAAATTCGGACATGAAACAAACTTTCCGGAAAACTGCGGCAATGGTACGTGCGGTGCACGCACACACCTCCGCAGAGTTGGGCTTCACTGCATACGTATCGTTTCAGCGGTGAAGTTACCCTTCCGCACGGCCATAGAGAGCGCACTGCAGAACAAAATAAATTGGAATAACGTAAATAAAAAAAAAGCAAACCAATTTAATCTTTTTTTTTTTTTTTTATATAACCAAGACGGCGAAGACCGGCTCTAAAAGAGGCAAAAATCACTGTACTAAATGAAACTCACAACAAAGCTTGTGGCACAGCTTTTATTGTCGGTTATTGCACAAATATGCAATGGCAAGACCCTTTCCACCTTTCGGTAGCTTGCATTCCTCATCTCGCAAATCTAAAATGACATTGCCGAAGTAGCAGCTTTGCCCAGTTCTAAAAGGCATCTAAAAGGGCTCATTACATTCAACCCACCAGCAGCGTTGCCAACCCCTGATGTCGACTTATCCCTAGGTTGATGCCGGAAATATCCCCAGATTGGACAAAAAATCCCTAACTTTCGGCGGGAAGCTTAAAATAACACAATCATAATGTCACAAGCTATGCGCGCGTAAAGCTGCCTCCTACTAAAATATATATATATATATATATATATATATATAACCCTTCACCACGACGCTACATAGTACCGTCACAAAAAGCTAGACCCGCCTACTGTCTTCGCGTCCGGGATTGCTTCGAAAAGTGGAAACGTTTCTTACGTCCAACAAAAGGATCACCAAAATAAATACAAAGGAAACTGCTGGCGTCGCATTCAGCGAGACCACGCACTGCCCATCCCTGCCGGAAACGAGGCGCGTACGTCACCGAGTTCCTAAAAGGATAAGAAGGGAGTCGGGATAAACCGGCAATAACTCCAAATAATGTAAAATTTACATAAAAAAAATGCGGTCACTTGAAATTCATTTCTGAACCTACATCCGGGGATCAGATGACCGAGCCTGTGCCACTCCCCCCCCCCCCCCCCCTTCTCACCCCCAACTTTTCTCCCCCAAACCCCAACCCCCCCGAGAGCCAGTGAAAAAAGCGCCCAGTCAACAGGTGGTGTTGGCCCAGTGCGCATACCGCGCATACACTATTGGCCCTCCCTTTCCCCCCAACCTCTCTCACAACGCTTCTTTCCCTCTGTGCCGCTTCGTCGCTCCGGATGGCTCGAAAGGTAAAAAGGGTGGTTTGCTGTTCGCCAATTTATATTAAATAAAAAAAAATGCACACGTATAAAAAAAAAAAAAATCTTGGAGAAATCCCTAGATTTTGCAAAAAGTCTTCAAATCCCTAAGTGAGAGCGAAAACCCCTAGATCTAGGGGTAAATCCCTAGGGTTGGCATCACTGCCCACCAGCGACGGCTTCGACCAGGGTTGCTAGATATCTATGCATCACCAACCTCTCTAGCTTATATTTAGCGATGCTAAAAGGCATAACAATGGAGCTGGCGTGAAAAAGAATCCACGTGACCTGTAGCACAATACGTTGAAACCAATCCCCAATTGCACACTCACAGAGTGCATTTAAACTGTCAGACCTCTGAATGCTTCAAAGTCTGGGAGTTGTTGATCATGAAGCGTATGGTATGTTGACGCTCAGAAAAGCCCTTCCACTCCAGATGTTACAGAGTATCCATCAAAATAAAAAGGTGAAAAAAGACACAGGAAAGGGTGCAAACACAGCACTTTCTTTCGTCATTCCTTGAAACTGTACCTGTGTCTTTTTTGCACCATTTATATTTGCATTGCAACATGTTCCGACTTGCCCGAATACAAACATTGCTAGTGTGTCCAGCTTTTAGCCAGGAATGATGCAGTTTCACTTCAGATATATGTCCCCAGAGCGCGACTTGGGCACCGACAAGTGATCGACGGTCTTTCCTGTTTTTGTCTTACAATATAAAGACTACAACAAAAACTATTGGTGTAGCAGGAAGTTCTTAGTTGGGGTACTGGGCAAAGCAAAAAAGATGCCCCGGCAAAAGTCCTTGCAAAAAGCGAAGAAGCACTGATGCTGTATTCATGATCACAGTGTACCTCAGTCTACCTCCTAACAATCTGTGTGGCTCAGACACACCTTCAATTTGAACCTATAAAAGCTAATACTACACTTCAAAACCAACAAAGCTAACAGAAAAAGATATGTTTTGCTGCCCGTCTTTTTGAAAGGTTGCAAAACTAAAAAACGAAAGTGCTCACCTGATGTTTAGGGATGCTCAGGCATTCACAACACGCTCACTAACCACAGTGTGCTATTGTTTTTTGTTCTAATGACACTTGAAGCTCAGCCATATCAATGAATCAGAAAACCTTACTCTGCTCAAACATAATGAGATAAAACAGTGCAAAAAGGTACAAAAGTACCTTTTTACAATGGGAAGGAGCTGAGCTAGTTGGTTGTACATACTTAGATTGTGAAAACCAGCTGAACTTACAGAAAAGGGGGGGGGGGGGGGAGGAGAGAAAGGAGGAAAAAGCATCCGATCGCTGGACTACCAACTATTTATTAACCCTCGGCTTCTTCTTCTACTGGTCTGGTGGCTGTCCTTTTTACGTATTCTTTTTCCTTTTTCTTGATCTTCCTCTATCTTCATGGGCATTTTCGTCTCGCAGGAACTTCTTTTCACTTGTTTGTAGGGCAATGGATGGTGAACTAACGCAGTTGTCTTTTTGTTGATCTATGGCTAAGGCCTCAAGTAGTTCTCGGGCGAACCAATCTTTGTGGTGAGCTAGGATGGTTACCGTTTCAAGCTTAGCCTCACACATGCATTCTCTACAATGAGCTGCTAGATGTCCAGGTGCAGCCAGGTTTCTTAAGTTTGCGGCATGTTCTCGCGTGCGGTCATTTATACAACGTCCCGTTTGCCCGATGTAGCTACGTCCACATGACAATGGTATGTTGTAAACTACTCCTTTGTCGCATGGAACGTATTCTGTCTTGTGTTTGGTGGTACACCTGCCTGTATTGTTAACCTGGGCTAGGTTGACCTTCCTACACATTGCGTGTGCCTTGTTGGGTGCCGAGCATATGATATTTATGCCGTGTCTGCTTGCGATCTTTTTTAACCTGTGAGTTACCCCATGTATGTATGGGCTTCTACAGGTCCTCCGAAGTTCCATCGAAAACCAAGGGCTCGCGCAGTTCCAAAATGCAGCAGGTGTTAGCCTAGACACCTTCTTGGAGGTTTTAAGATATTATTTGTCCGCAACGGTAGTAACCCATCAAAATCGGCCGTATGTCCAGAAGAGTGGTGTGTGCATTGGTTCAAAAGTGGCCCCATACCTGTGCGACATCTTTCTCGCCGCATGTGGGGTAGCCATACAGCAAGTTTTAAAAGACCCACGAGTTGCCGCTATTTTCAGGTATGTTGACGATTTCCTTATTTTATGCACAACTGGAGTTGATGCATCACTAGACGGATGCCTCCACACCACCCTCAGGCATTTCCAGACAAGCTGCATGGGGCTCACATTCACCTACGAGCCCCCTGTTGATAATTCCATACGGTTTCTTGATTTGGCCTTAAACTTCCAAACAGAACATTTGTGTTGGAGATATGAAGTGCGATCGGGGAAAGGGTTCCTTCCCTTTGAATCCGAACATTCCAAAATTGTAAAACAAGGGGTCGCTACTGCAGCTCTTTCAGCCAGCCTCAGGAAGACCTGCCCCCATCAGATGGTAAAAAGTTTTGAAACCCAAATATCCAGGCTTCAAGAGGCCGGATATCCGAAACCCTTCCTGGCCTCCATTTGTGAAAAAGATTTGCCGCAACATAAAAAGAACTTGTCAACGCACTGACCTTGATCCACCGAAGCAGATCTCCCGTTCACCTTTTGCGGTGGTCCCATACATACATGGGGTAACTCACAGGTTAAAAAAGATCGCAAGCAGACACGGCATAAATATCATATGCTCGGCACCACTGATCTCTATGACAATTGCTGGATCGCGTTTGCCCGCTCCGCGAATGCGGTCACTGGCGGCCATCTTTAGGTAGAGTTATATCACCTCTAGCCAATGTAAGCTGCTGCAGCCGCTATCATCCATCCATGGCAGATAGCGTTTTGGCAGGTGGGTTGGCAGGCTGCGGTCAAAATAGCGTGGGTGATATTGCGTGCTTGATTAAAATTATTTGACGAAACATGTTTTTGAAACCCGGCGTGAACAGTAGTCCGGTTTTTGAGGACCTGGTAAAAGTTTCACGAAATCGCAGCACCGGGAGAAAAGCAGCACAGCACGTATCGAAAGTCGCATCGAAAGAAGCATCGAAAGCAGACGACGGTACGGAGTCTGCTTTTGATGCGAGCTGCGCTGCTTTCCCCCGGTGCTGCGCTTTCGTAGAACTTTTGCCGGGTCCTCAAAGATGAGGCTACCATTCACGCCGGGTTTCAAGAATCTGCTTCGTCGAACAACTTCAATCAAGCACGAAATGTCACCCACGGTACCGTGTACTAGATCTACGGCTATTTTATGGCAGACTGCCGCCATTGCGCTGTCCGCCATATTACTATGATGGCTAGAGATGATATAACTCTACCTAAAGATGGCCGCCAGTGACCGCATTCCGGTCCATAGGAGGAGCTGGTCAAACGCGATCCAGCAAATAGACATAGAGATCAGTGCTCGGCACCCAACAAGGCACACGCAATGTGCAGGAAGGTCAACCTAGCCCAGGTTAACAATACAGGCAGGTGTACCACCAAACACAAGACAGAATACGTTCCATGCGACAAAGGAGTAGTTTACAACATACCATTGTCATGTGGACGTAGCTACATCGGGCAAACGGGACGTTGTATAAATGACCGCACGCGAGAACATGCCGCAAACTTAAGAAACCTGGCTGCACCTGGACATCTAGCAGCTCATTGTAGAGAATGCATGTGTGAGGCTAAGCTTGAAACGGTAACCATCCTAGCTCACCACAAAGATTGGTTCGCCCCGAGAACTGCTTGAGGCCTTAGCCATAGATCAACAAAAAGACAACTGCGTTAGTTCACCATCCATTGCCCTACAAACAAGTGAAAAGAAGTTCCTGCGAGACGAAAATGCCCATGAAGATAAAGGAAGATCAAGAAAAAGGAAAAAGAAGAATACGTAAAAAGGACAGCCACCAGACCAGTAGAAGAAGAAGCCGAGGGTTAATAAATAGTTGGTAGTCCAGCGATCGGATGCTTTTTCCTCCTTTCTCTCCTCCCCCCCCCCCCCTTTTCTGTAAGTTCAGCTGGTTTTCACAATCTAAGTACCTTTTTACTCTGCTCCAAATGGCAGGAATTGCGTTACTTTGGAGAAGTTTCGAGTCACAAACTCTGCGGACTGCCCTGTCTCGAGAGTGTCCTCGCTGCAGTGGCATTAAGAATGTCTTTCACCTCAGGTTCTGTTTTCCCAGTAACCTTGACAAGCGCCTGTAAAAGCGAATCCTTCCCATTCAGCGTTCTGAAAGCACGTTCCGATTCCCCGTCCTCAGAGTGCTGCGTAACGAATCGCACAGCCTGCTTCAGGACAACACGATTCTTATGCAGGGCGTTGCGAACATCGACAAGCTGCTTGTGGGCACAAAATATTGCGAGTCTGAACTCTAGCAGAACGCCGTTACGCAAAATTGCCGCCGCCAGTGCGAGTAGCGATTTCCCCTTGAGATGCCATCCGTCGAAATCTACGGAATAAATAGTGCTGTTTGCCTCCAGCAGCTTGCAAAGAGCCGTCGCAACTCGGGAGCTATCTACGGAGTAACTGAAGGACAAGGTCGAAACTGTGCGGTTGCCTTCGAGTGCTTCGAGTAGTGCAATCATCACGGCGTGCTTTCTGAAGTAGTTCTTAATGGACACGTGCTTGAGGCTTGTGTTGGACCTCAAGGTGAGAGCTAGTTGCTCTCCGATTGCATTGTCTACTCCAGAGCCATTGTCGATGGTAAGTTCCGTGACCGTGGTGTTTGCGGAGAGAGCCGCAAAAATGCTCACGATGGCCGCAGACATCCCCGTGTCTGCTTGCCAGTCGAGGCTGAGCTCGCTCATTGAGACGCGAGAGTCGGAGAGGACGCTTGCAAGTTCTAGAAGACCCGCCTTGTTCCAGGTGACCAGTAGTCGCCCGCAGGCCTTCGTCTCCTGCAAAATGCTAGAGACAGTCTCGTCGCAGTCTGGCGTGAAGTAAATGTAACCGATGTCGACGACCCGGAGGAAGCTGTTACGAGCCAGGCACCTTGCAAACACAGGCACCGAGTCTCTGCTCAGGCGGTTTCCTTGTACATTGAGCTTCTGCAAAGTGCGGTTTACCTCGATGGCTTCTGCGAGCACGACGGCATCTTCGTCGACCAACTGACAGACCTGCAGTCCGAGTTCTTCCACTGCGGAGTTAACCTTCAACATGTCCGCAAGTTCCTTTACATCCACCAGACACTCATGAACCTGCAGGTACCTGAGCGTCCGGTTTGTCTTTAGCGCAGACACACGGTTCAGAGCAGACGTCCCTTGCTGCCTCACGCACGAGAGGCTGAGCTTTTCTAGGGTCGTATTCGTCCGCAACGACTCTAGGATGGCATCCACAACGCCACTGGTGACATCGTAGAGCGAAAGCTTGGCGAGGAAAGAGCTTGGAGACTCGAGCAGAAGAGACAGCCGCCTCGCACTCTTGGGAGAGACGCGAATCTCGTTCAGATCCAGCGACGTAAGTCGGTGACAGCTGCCGATTGCTTTGAGCATCTTTCGCAGGCCTTTGTCGGTCAAACCCTCTCCCCCAACCTCCAGCTCTCGAATGCCTCGGTTCCTGTCGATGGCCTCGGCAGCGGCGTTGCTGCCTTGGGACAGCGTGTTCAGTGCCAACTTGCGAAGCATCGCGAGCTCAGGAATGTTCTCCGACAGTCGAGACTTGCCCAACCGTTCCTGATACCACAAATTGAGGTCGACCTCCTCGAGGCAGCGGGTGTACGCCAGCGCCATCTCCACGGCGTGGCGCGCGGACACTGGCAGTTGGCACGAATGGAGGTCAAGGACTTGGATGCAGGCATGATTTTTGAGCAGGAAGTAGGCGAAGAAACAGGAGACAAGGAGACCATTGTCAGCCTTCTCGTCATCACTACGGCTGCTCTTCAGGACCGTCTTTGCAGAAAGAGTTTCCTCGACTTCGAGGCAGGCAGGGGCGAGACAGCTGTTGATTTCCGGGAGGCAGTCGAGCAGCCAGCACTCCCTGAAGCCCTTGATGGTGCTGCAGGGCCGCAGAAGGTGCGCCTTGTCATGGGCGAAGCTGAGAGCCGTCAGCTGCAGGCGGGCGGGATCCAGGCAGGGAATGGCGCGTGCAAACTCCTTCACGTCCGTTTCTATTCGGTGCCACCAGGTGTCACTCTCGGATGATGATGATGTGGCTGGTGGAAAGAGAAGTGGCGAGAGAAAAATGTAGCTTCAGAAGCAAACACACATGAAAAACCACTTTAGGGTGTAGAAATTCGCTTACTTCAGGCTATTATATTTGCGTAACTGGGTTCGTTGGTCGTTTTGCTGGCCGATAGCTTTGAAAGCCGTGGGGTCACACCCCACGCATGCGCATTCATGGCAAGCATGTCACTACCATCACCTCCTGTATTTTGGGTGATAATAATAACAATAATCGTAATCTTTATTAGCTCAAGAGAGCCACGGTACGACAGAAAGGAAAGAGCCCGGATTTTCACGAGACTATTGTTTGTAAAATACCATTTGCTCGTACACAGGTGAACCAAATCAAGAAAGCATTGAATCACCGAATGAATGCCAGTATAATATTTTAATTTTTGAAGCTGAAAAAAAAAAATCAAACAAACAGCTATGGTCATTGGCAGGATAAGAACGGCGTCTGTCTGGAATGTCTCCAGCCCGGGGGTACTTGCATCAGCCCGACCTGACTCCGCTCTGACGCTTCGATCTGCGCCCGTTTAGACCTGGATGAGTATCGTACTGGCGTGCGGTCGCATATCACTACAGCATGATGCTCGTTAAAGACCCCAGGCTGGCAGTCCAACGGCTAAACGTTTCGTCTACAGAGCGAACCAATGTCCGACCTCGAGCAACGCCTCTTTCCACTGGCGCTAGCGTGCCGCGAAAACTCTAACGATGAGTGGCCACCTCATGAGGGAGCCTCTAGAGACAGCTCTACGTACCCATAGGAGCGGTGGGATGTCAGAAATCCGCTTACACAACCAGACAACAGTGCTTTAGCTCAATCTCGTCGCTGATTCACGCCGTTTTCGTGTTTTCGCTGCCGTTGCTCCATTGCAGTATCCCCGAGCAACACATACAACAAGCGAGCCTCGACTAGTTGAGAAAGCCAAGCATTAGTTTATCGCAGATACGTATTCAAAAACTAGTGTTACAGTAAAATAATAGCAATAATAGAGTGTATAATAATTTACTTCAATGAGTTCATTTATTAGAATAAAATATTACAGTTCAAGAACATTATTTTTACACATATCCGAGTGCTGAAGTGGATAGCGCTTTCCCACTTGGTCGCTGCAGCGAGAATGCGGCCAGCGGACGGCCAACTTGCATGGGGCTAAATTGCGTTTCCGCTAGCGTAGCAGAGGCTGACGGTAGCGTGCTGAAGACAGGTTTTCTACTCGTTCGTCGTCATTCGCCGAAGAAGTTTTTTTAAAACCCTATCCAAGTGGTGAGACTTGCCGTTGAGAACACGCTGAAATTTTTACGAAAGCGCAGTACAGCAGAAAAAAGGCACAATTCGTCGAAAGAAAATTTGGCCGGTCTCGCGGCCTGATCAAAGCTTCCTTGGCATACCGAAGTGCTGCGTCTCTGTGCCTTCGCACGTTTGGATACCGATCAAGAACCGACACCGTGTGGATGTGCTCTTCGAGTGCAATGCGCGTGAAGCTGTATGTGCCTCTGGAGCAACCTTTTACTTTATTCTGCCGACTGTATTTGTAACTTGCGGCACTCGCGGTCGAGAAACGAGCTTGATCAAGTGTCCAGTGGCGACGGAAGAGGGGGGAAAGAGATGGGAGAAAAGAAAAAAACCGCCGCCGCCGTTTTTTTTTTTAATATTTACTAGCTGCTTATGGCAATTATTTCAGTGGGACAAAAATCTTTATTTCTGTGCATCACTGTTCCCTCTCCGCGAAAAATAAAAAAAAAAAAATTTCGAGTACTCTTATTTGCATTTATCATCTACAAAATCATACATATTTTGTAATAACAGCGTTTACAATCTCAACGACATGTCGCGTTTTCATTGGTCACATGTCGTCCTGGCTGCAGGAACAATGCTGCCCCCATCGCCGGAGATGATCTCGGTGTGTTCGAACTTTAATTGCTGTTTTAATAGGCAAATTGGTCGCGCATCGTTATGATTTATGAATTTTTAGGATGCAAATAGCTCGCAGAGTGATCGTTATCACCATATTTAAATGATCTCCGAATCCTCCTCAGGGCACCTTTAACATTCGACTAGTATATTGTATGTACCATAAGGAGCAACGTTATTTGAAAGAAAAAAAATATTTGAGAAAGATCTCAAATAGCACAGCACTACTGTGTCGACGACAGTCACATCTTGACGATCGGACGGAATCCACCAAGAGGACTTCGTTTTGGAGCACGTTTTGGAGGAGACCAGGCACAGTAACGGAAGCAACTGACCCGTTCTCCACCCCTATTCGAGCAGCTATTTTTGGCTATGACCGAGGACTCTACGCGGATTATCTATTGGCCAACAGTTGTCATTTTTTTTCGCTAAATCGCGTCGAAGGCCATTCAACATCCTCCCCCCCCCTCCCCCCCCCCCCCCCCCCCCCTACCCCTTCGCTTCCTGTGAATGTCAAGCAGAAACACTCGAATGGCAGGCACTTGCCAGGCTTATTTCTCACAGTGGAAGAGAACACAAAAACGGTACACAGCACGCATAAGAAAAAAAAAAAAATTAAAGCCGTTTACAATTTCCTGTAACGCCGCATTAGAGCGCAGCTCTTGAGGAGGAGGAGGGGAGGGGTACTGAGGGGAAGGTATATTCTTCCTCCCTCCCCCTCACCTCCTCATCCCGTCTGCTACTCCTCCCTCCGAGAGACATCGCCGTCGTCTTACGAGGGTCACGTGACCTCAGGGGGTCTGACGTCAGGTGACGATGACGTCATCAGTGACGTCACGCGTCTCATAATGCACCGCGCGGTTACGCTGACGGCGACGCCGACGCCGCTCAAGCCGGAAATGGGTGCCTAAGAGCTGCGCT
This sequence comes from Ixodes scapularis, assembly GCF_016920785.2. Lineage (NCBI taxonomy): Eukaryota > Metazoa > Arthropoda > Arachnida > Ixodida > Ixodidae > Ixodes > Ixodes scapularis. The sequence continues at coordinate 93,359,266 of NW_024609883.1, read as the reverse complement.
CTAAAATTAAGTTGAAACTTTCAAGAGCGGCCGGAAAACTTTTAAAGCAAAACCGCGAATCATAGCTGGAGAATCGCGCTGAGCAGGTTTCAACTGTCCGAGAGAGTGGCAGAAAATTTTGATGGGAGAGCGAGGGTCGCACCAGCTGCATCATCTTCAGCAACATGGCGGCGAACTACACTCTGTTTCACACTTAGCGTGCAACGCTGTCAAAGCTACTGGCGCGAGCGCGTGGATTCATCTATGCTTTTGTTTGCGCGAGAACGCGTGCAAATGATCAACGAGGTCAAGCCTCACGCTCGCGCCAGTAGCTATGACTGCGTTGCACGCTAAGTATGAAACAGAGTATAGGAGCGCTTTTTTGGATGCTGGGCGCGTGTTGACGGCGAGCTTCCGCAGTTCTTTTGCAACGTGCATTCCGCACCATCAAGATTGCCGGTCTTAGCAGGCTATTGATGTGAGCACGTTCTGAGCATGCGCTCTTAACATCGCCCTCAAATAGGGCGTCTATAGACCTTTCCAATGTTTACAAATCCACAGCTCAGCGTGCGATCTCCACAGCTCAGCACGCGCTTGTGCGTCGCTTCGGAAAGCGAGCAAATCACGCGCGATACGCACGAACACTGAAAATGAAACCGGCCAGCAGCCCTTTTCTGGAAAGGTCTATAGGGAGTATTCACTGACGGCCATAGCTGTGTGCGCGGCTGCTAAGCGCGTGCTGACGACAAGCTTCCACAGATATTTCGCAATAGGCTGCTAAGACCGGCAACCATTAAGGCTGCCGGTCTTAGCTGCCTATTAATGTGAGCTCGTTCTGAGCATGCGCTCTGAACAGCGCACTCGAGTTATGGCGTTAGTGAATATCCCCCTTTAGGCCATTGCTGTGTGCGCGACTGCTGAGCGCATGCTGACATCGAGCTTCCACAATCCATTCTGCAACGTGCCTTTCGCACCCTCAGAATTTCCGGTCTTAGCAGCCTATTAACGTGAGCTCGCTCTGAGCATGCGCCCAACACACCGCCCTCAAATATGTCGTCCAGTGAATACCTCCTGTAGACGATAGCAAGTGGGGCGACTGGCCGCCGCAATGTCTCTATTCATGCGGACGAGCCTGTGCAAATGCAAGCTTGCCAAAGCTACGCTCACGCGCACGCTGCACATGCTTGTTGCACACACGGGAGCCACAGCGCCATGCTTTTAGTTTAAGATCAAAAAGCATCAACAACAAAACAAGGACATTTGGAACGACCGAAACACGGAAATGCTGAACGGGACAGGACATTGGGGACTACTAGTAAACCGTTAGCCTGTTTGACGTAGCGCGTGCACTACCGGAGCCATTGAAGCTTACTTACCCGGGCGCGCGCTTAAAAGCATGCTTCAAAAGCTCCAGTGCGCACAATACGGAAAACACGGTAACGATTTGCTAAAAGTCCCTATTACGAACATCAGGCTCTTCAATGCAGAATTCCCATCGCCAGTGACTCGCACACGCAGTCTGGAATGGTGTGCACGCGTGAGCGCGTGAATCCAGCGTTCGAGAGAACAAAGGACGAGCAATATCTGCAGGCTGCCAGCTTCCGAAGCCTCTGCCAGTCAACCAAAAGACGTGAGTGTGCAAGTCGGCTAGCACGGAGCACTCTCAAACTCATTGACTCCCAGACTGAGGAAGAGACTGTCAGGCTTGACCGAGCTTTATTTACCGCTGCATTCGTTCCTTTGGAGACCTCAAGGCACCATTGTTTTGACTGCATACTGTCCCTCGATGCACCCAGGAAGCTATTACGTACGCAATTTTAGCGCACGCTACCGCTAAATTTCGCGCTTGCGTAAGCGCATGCTACGCAAGAGAGTTTTAGAATAGCGTTTCTCCGCCGCGACGCGAAAGCCCAAGCATCTCGCGTTTGCAACGCCTCCAAGATACGGTTAAAATTTGTACACTTCTGTAAAATTAATGAATTCGTCATCTATGGGTATCTACACGTCCCATTCACGGTGCTGCGGTAGCCTCATTTTAGTTATATTTCTAGCTTTATAGCTTCAAATACACAAAAATAATGCAACATGTTTCTGCAGATTCTGTTAGTACCCATCATTGACCATAATATGGGAGAGTTAAAAAAAAATCGAAAATGACTTTTTGTTTCTTAAATTGAGTTTCAAAATAACTTGTAATTATAAAAATGACACAATTCGAGCGTCTCTCATAACTTTATTTCGCTGCCCAGAACAACCATATTTAGCTCCAATAGTAACAAGATACAGGATAACACTCTGGCAAAGTTTAAAAGTTCTGGTATTCATAGATGCAGAGAAAAAAATGTAAGTATTTACTGATCCGAAAACACCCAGGAGTAGAAACGTGAGTTGTGAGTCAACGCTGGTGTTTCTCCTTCTATGTGTCCTCTCCTTTTGTTTTTGTTTGTGACGCGCTGTTTCTGCTAATACTAGTATGAATCCGAGATCCGTTGAGCAACGCGACGCGACTGATGGTGAGGATGAGGATGAGGATGAAGGAGAGGCTCTTTTATGCAGTTGCGTTTGACTGCGTTAAGATTGCTGGCGTCGAGCTGTTGCTATGGCGACTCTTACGACGGGCCAATGGGCAGGCCTTGCGTAACTGCTCGGTTATCGAGCGAGTTGTAATACGGGAATTGCCAGAGGCGTATTTTATATCCAGAAATTTCGTGGACACTTCCAAGAGGACGTCCTGGTACCTGCCACAAGGTTTTGATGCAGAACTAAAGACCCCCATTTTAGGATGGAGCGGCCCTTTAACATTTTGGGCATTCCATATTTAGGAACACGAAAGTGGACAGCGCACACAGGTCTCAACTGAGACCTGTATATGTTTACAACTTTCTTGTTCCTTTAGGGGTATTCACACGAGGGAGAAAACCCGGGGATTTCTCCACGGCACGCGTATCCTGCGACGAAAACGCCAGGCTTTGCGATGGGCAAAAGCCTCGCGTTTTCGTCTCGTGAAGCGCGCGCGCCGGGTGTTTTTGGGTGTTTAAGAAGTGGGGAGAATATCGTTTTCTTGCTTGCTGACAACTCTTTTTCATTAAAATAGGCGCTAAAGGTGCCCACAATGTTACCTCTTGTTTTAGACGGTATTAGGCTTAAGTGGACGTCGACTCAAAACAAAGTTTCGTCTTTGTCTTTCATCTTTTGATTTGATTATATCGTCAAGTTCTTAAACTTTTGCGTTCTATCCCATGGCGTTGGAACGTACAGAACAAAGTTGCACCACTGAATTTCGTTTTTTTTTCGGCAAGAGCAAGTAAGAACAGCATGTTATACAAGACAAGGCCTGCGCTAATGACGTCATCGTTAGTGGATCCCCTACTTGCCCCTAGCGGCAAACACGCTAAAGCTTAACAAAAGCGCCGTTTCAAGCCTGATTCATGAACCCGCCCTTGTCTTCTATAGGGTGGTATTGATACAACCCTTGCTGAAGACCTGCTGGACTCCGCAGCGTCTTGGTTGAGCCGTCGAGTACGGCCAGAGCATGTCGCTCTTGAGGCAGCTGGGCGTCGTGCTCTGGAAGAGCCTGTACCTGCAAGCAGTGCGGCGGCACTATGTGGCCCTGCTAGTCGAGCCCAGCCTCGTCCTGCTCGTCTTCTCATTCGCCCGTTTCGACTCGCGTCCGGCCCCTGGGACGCTGATCAAGCGGGTCGTGGCGCCGGAGAGGGACGCCGTGAACCGGGACCTGATCTACGGCGTCCAGTACGTTCCGTTCGTGGTCTGGGGACCCGGGAACAACGAAACCTACGAGCTCGTGCGCACAGCGTTCCCGTTTGCTGGTATGCGAACACCCAACCCTCCTGCCTTTCGGGATACCGGTTGCGCAGCTCACAAACACGCTCAACGCGGGCATGCCGACAACATTGGTGATGGTGTGAAGTGCACGTTGTGGACGTCAGCCAGGAATTTGAGAGCGCAGCTCTTAGGCGCCCGCTTCCGGCTTGAGCAGCGTCGGCGTAGCCGCGCGTTGCATTATGGGACGTTCCCCATAATAACGTTACGAGGGTTACGAGTGACGTTACGATCGTGACCCGCGAGTTGCATTGTGGGACGTTTCCCATAATGCAATGCGCGGAGGTGGAGGGTATGGGGAGGGGGACGAGGGAGGAGAAGGAGATAAGGAGAAGGACGAGAAAGGAGGAGGAGGAGGGCATACCCTCCTCCCCATTCCATCCCCTTCTCCTCCTCAAGAGCGGGAAATTTACCGAAAATTTCCCGCTACACGGCAGGGGAGCAGGAGAGGAGAGTACGTAGTGGAGGGTATGCCCCCCCCCCCCCCTCCTCTGTACCCTTCCCTCCTCCTCCTCAAGAGCTGCGCTTTAATTCGGCATTACAGGGAATTTTAAACGTTCGGTGGGAACAGCGCAAAAAAGACGTAGGACGAGGACGAAGAAACACACAGACAGGGCGCCGTTCTTCGTCCTTGTCCTTCGTCTTGCTTGCGTTGTTCCTGCCAAACAGTATGTACCACCAACTCGCCCAACTACAGGCCTAATTGTAAACGTCTTTAATTTTTTTTTTTCGGAAAAAGGGGGTGGAGTAACTGAAGACCCATGTGCGCCCTTCCACCCCCCCCCCCCCCCCCCCCCTTCGACCCTCCCTTCCCCCCGATGTCACCACTAATCTGTGGGAAGCATTCTGATTGGAGCTCGCCGTCGCCACGTGCTTATTTGCAAGAAACTCCAATGTGCTCTCCTTAGGGATCCTGTGGCTTTTCGTAGTATCCAAGTGCCGGCAGCACGCGATCACAACTAAAATAAAGTAATACAAGGAAATAGCATGAACCGAGATGGCCCCGGCGCACAGGTCAAGTCAAACGACTCTAGCCGAGAGAACGCCGTTTCCCATGTTCCGAAGCAAACAAAAGAAGAAAGTATCGTGCCAGGGAATGAAAAGGGCAATGCCCCGATGAGAGCTTGTAAGCGGTGTAATTTTCAGCGTTCGTGCGTACGGCGCGTGAATGCATTGCCCGTCTTCAAAAGCCACAAATACGCGCACGTTGGGCTGTGCTACAGGGCTGCTTCCAAATGCTTCAACTCCGCAAGGGTCCCAAAACTCGTCAAACACAAAGTTGGAGGCGAAAGTTGGCGGAGCGCGCCGATTGGACGACAGCGAAAAAAGCGCCAAGTCATCGTCGTGATAGACCAATCGGTGCGCTCCGTCAACTTCGGCCTCAACTTTGTGTTCGACGAGTTTAAAGTACAAGGTTTGCCCGGAAGAAAAAATGTTATCTTTGAATATGGCAGAGACGGTCGACTATATTCGGCGGAGTTACAAGGGAGACATTATTTTGACGTGTTCTTCTTTATTTTCCTGTTTCAGAGATCTCGCTTAAAATCGATGGCTTCGTTCACGTGGGTGAGTACACGGACCAGCTTGGCATGCAGCGTCGATTGCCAGCGAGTTTCACACTAATTAGCGAGCTTTAGGGAACCGTTTTTTCCCATCCGATACGGTACACGATGGGCTCTCCGGTCAAACTGCGCATGTGCGAAGTCTTCTGTGGTAGTGCATGTGCAGTTCGCACCGGAGGGCCCGTCGCACCGTATCGGACTTGCAAAGACGGTTCCCTAAAACCCTCTATTGACCCGCAGCCCACGCTACGATTTGAAGTTGAGCGAGCAGCGTCAAAAATCTATCGCCGCGGCGCTTGCCATTTTTTGTGCGTCTGCTATGACCTGCTAAACCAATCACGCGCAGTAAATGCGTCGTGATCCTACTTTTTTTTTTTTTCTTTTCTGTGCGCGATTGGTTTTTCGGTGATATCGAAGGGACGAGCGTCATGAAGATACACTTTTGGTACCGTTTGACTGACCTGATCGGATCGTTGGCTGGGGTTTGAACTAAATGGCCCGTTTAGACACTCGCGCAACGAGGTAGAGGGGTTGCACTCGCGTTTGCTTATACGACCGAATTCCCGTGGCCTCTTACGACGAGAGAAGACAGAGACACGGTGGCGACATCTATGAGCTGGCCCTGGAACTGCATTTCGCTAGAAGCGAAGGTTTTATGGTATTTGCGAGATCAAGCGTACGTTCCATCGTGAAAAGTGATTGTTTAAAACACCGTCAAAAGTTCAAAAAAAAAAATACGCAAAAAAAAACAAAGCAAAAAAAAAAAAATTATACGGAAATTTTATGTTGTTCCACGGCTGCCCGATAGATGGCGCCAATGTGTTTTCTCGCCGTTATAGATTTTAAAAGGTCTTAAGCAAGGAGGTTAGAAGTACTAGGAGAGGACACGTTGCAATATTGGTGAAGCCTAGTCATAAAAAGTTTAAACGATGTTGTGGCCAACGTGACCGTAGATCTCTCTGGCTATTGGTGCGCGTGACATGTCACGTATGAGATGGATGGTTGATTGTAGAAGGACTCTTTGCAGGCTTGCGCGCGCTCCGTCCGGTAGGTTTTATCAGACCCAAGGCTAGCCTGTGGTGTATTCTAGTGCCCCATAGCTAGAGCAAGGCTAGCTACGGTCACGTGATGTAGTCACGTTGGCGTGGTAAGTGAGGAGAGTAAAGAGGAAAATGAGAAAGAGGCGAGGCGTCAAGGAAGCATGGCTTGTGGAGGCTACGCGGCTGTCGTCATGTCCTCTCCTAGGCTTCTATCCTCCTTGGTTTTAAGGCACACGGTCGTGTAGCCATCGCAAGCCGCAAAAAGAACAACAACAAAGGAAATGACGTTTTTTAGTGTAAAAGTAATCAATAATTTTGGAAATAATCTATTACGACTGGAATATTCCTTGATCTTAGAAAGGTGTTTGATTTCAATGAACATGATACCTTGCTTTAAAACTATCGTTTTATGAAATTAGAGGTGTTGCTTCATTTTGTCAGTTGCAATATACGTGTTTTAATGAATACCAGTCCAAACGAGAATAAATTTTATATGGGGCTCTACAGGGGTCTATTTGTCCTTTTTAATATTTATATTAATGATATTGTACGTATACCAATCATTCCTCAAATATTTTTGTATGCTGACGACACAAACGTTTTTTTTTTTTCTGGTCCATTTTTGCGTGATCTTGAAGTTACTACTAACACGCGGTTCAACGAATTATCAAAATGACTTTACTCTAATCAACTTCAGTTAAACGTTATAAATGCAAAACATGTGATGCTTAAGCCACGAAGTAAACCCAGTGATTTTAAATTTATTTTAAAAATTCCAAGAGTTTGTGATTGAGCGTGTCAGCGTCTTTAAATGATTAAGAGTTCTTTTTGAAGAAAATCTAAGCTGCACACCTCATATAAATAAAATTCATGCTAGCATCTCTAGCTCTATTGGTATTTTATACAAAATTAGATTGCTGGTTCCATGCGGGTTAAAACGTCAGTTGTACTATACTTTAGTGCACTCTCATCTCCATTATCGTCTACTAGTTTGAGGATCAGTGACTAAAACAAATATTTTTACAAGAAAAAGAAAGCAGTACGTTGTATAGAAAATCTTCAGCGTACAGAACACACAGCACAGTCCTTTTTTAAACACAGCTTTCTTATCATTAGTAATCTATTCCTTCTTAAACTTACAATGCATATCTCTAATAAAATAATTAGTGACCGGACCTGTTTTTTACTCTTCGTTTTAACATACAATACAATCTTCGTCATAGCTCTTATAGAATAGCTTGGTCTAGGATGAAGTATGAACAACAACAATTAGCATACTTAATACCGCATTTCTTTAACAAACATATAATCGTGATGTAATTTATTTCAGATTGTGCTTCAAAACATAGCTTCAAAAATAGTATAATACAGTACCTTCTGTCATGTCAGTTGAGAAAATACTTTCAGATAGTGTTTTTATTGCTCATGAGTTGTATTACCTGCTTTATTTTGCATTTCCAAACGTTAAGACAAGCACTGACAATTGCATAAACTCTTTTCAAAATATGCTGTTCTTATTGCTTATATACTACTGAATATTCTTGCACTTTTTTGAGGTGTATCGTTTTTGTTTTTGCCTGCTGAGAAGTATCAACGGGTGATGGGGCCATGTCAGGCAGAATAAATCTGCCTTTTGCCCTGTTACATTAGACCTAACACCTAATTAAAACCCAGTTCAATAAGAAAAAAATTACCAGCCAGCCTGTCAATGCGAAATGTAGTGTAGGGACCATCGCAAAGCACGACGCAGTCGAGAGTGCTGCGAATGGCGACTTTTTTTCACCGCAGGACTGGCCACGCAAGCGGACGTCCGCGCGGAGTGCGCTCGGCAGAAGAAGCACTACGGCGCGCAGGGCGGGTACGTGCCCTGCGTCTGGTTCAACGCTGTCGCCAATGGGAGCCTTTCGTACCTCATCTACACCCAGAGCACGACCTTCAGCACCGAGCTCCGAACTCCGAGCTCCTTCGACGAGCCTCCGCCCCGATTCGAAGTTGGTAAGTCGGTGTCAGAGGGGGCTGGTTTTCATTGTGACCGGTTGTGTTACAGCTTATAACCGCTTGTGACTGCTTACAACGAGATTATACAGGTAAGGCTGTAAGGCTGGTTCCAGGGGCGGATCCAGACCTCCATTTTGGGGGGGGGGGGGGGGGGGGGCGGTTCCTCGGCGTTAAACGGGGGGGGGGGGGGGGGGGGGGGAGTGTTTATATTTTTTATGGAGTCATCGTTTTCACTAAACTCTGATAACATAATATAGATCTTGAGAGCTTTTGTATCGGTTTACCTGTAGGGGATGAACTCTTTGAACTTTCTGTGGCTATGCACACCAAGGCACACGCTCCCGTACTTTTGACTGCATAGCCTCAGAAAGCTGGGCATCTGGCCAACGCAATGTCTCTGCTCGTGCGGAAAATCACGTGCAATTGCAAGCCTACCAAAGCTATATTCACGTGCACGCCACACGTGCCTGCTCGTATGGGGCACCAGTCAGGACGCTACACACAGTCAGGACGCCACACTGTAGCGTCCTGACTGTAAATTTGACCGTAAAATTTACGGTCAAATACCAGGCAGCTGATGCTGCCAAACTTGTACAGTATAAATAACGGTGCACTGTAAATCTGGTTTACGATAAATTTAAACGGGGACCGTAGAAATCTACGGTCGGCCTTCAAATTTGCGGTAAAAAAAAAAAAAAAAATTACAGCGCGCCGTTATTTTTACGGTGCAATTTAAACGGCGAGAAGGGTGGTAGTATTCAGGTTCATAACATCATTGTATAGTGATGTTATGAACTCAATGATGTTATGAGCCTCGACTGAACCAAGCACGTTTTGAAGGCTTTCAGCAAGTTGGCCGAACATGTATTGTTTGTACAAGAAACGCCGACGTCGAAATTCATAAATGGTTTTTTGAACTGTTGATATCGGCATAAGAAGCGTTCCGTTGAACTTCAGATAGAAAAAAAAAAAAAAAAACAAAAAAAACAAGGTCGTATTTTACGGCCTTCCTTTTTTCTCCTGCAGACAGAGACATTAACACGTCGTAGTTATCATTAGGGGATTGCATCACGTTAACAGCACCGTCTTCATTAGAATCCGCACTAGTGGACCGAGCCGAAGAGTCCTCAACTTGAAGCGGGCCTGCAGGCGATGCGCCGTCGCCCAAGAAACCCGTCACTCGTAAATGCGCCCAGTTCAAATGTGCCGTGATCGAACTATGATTTCACACCTTCTGACAGTTGGAGCACGAACACGAAAACAAAATACTGTCGGTGATGTGGCCTTTTAGATGTTTTAGCAAAGCCTCCCTTGTGTGGCACTCCTCTAGGCATGGTGGCAAAGGGGTCCATATCACAAGAGCGAATGACATTTTAGCGAACGGCGACATTTGAGCGAATGGTTGTTTTAGCGAATAACGGGGGCGCGCGTTAACCCATCCGCCGCGCTGCGCTTTACGCCGCTTCGCGGCGACAGTCTGCGGCAACTCATTACAAAAATATGAACTCATTTGGCCCACCCGAAAACGCCGCTTCGCGGCGTCCGACTATTCGCTAAAGTGTCGTTCGATGAAACGTGGGCGTTCGCTAAAACGTCATTCGATCAAGTGAGTGCCTCCCGTGGCAAAGTGCACTGAAAGCTTTCCAAACTTCTCGAAACAAACCAAACTTCCCTTAGGCGTACCAATGCCTATGTCTTCTCAAAATATGATACCTGAGAGCATCCTACGTAACAAACTTGCGACAGCATCCTTCGTCCACACACTGAAGAATTCGAGAGCTGAAAACGTGCTCATCGAATTGCACAACCATCAAGCGTGCTTGAACAGAAACTACAAATTCTGCAAGTAAACATCTTTTAGAGTGTTGTATTTATGCCACCATTACACTATCCTTGTCAATCAAGCAGCAGATTGATAGTGAAATACCTGCCTCGAGTATCCAGTTGCCTTCCGCTCCACATTTTCAGGTGCACAAAAATCCGGGAATGCCACAAACGAACGAGGACAAAATGGCGCGGAGACGGGTGGGAAGGCGGGAAAATGAACTGAACGTCAGCTTTTTCCACTTCTTTCCGCGTTGTCCCAACCAACGTTCCTTTCTTTTGTTTATGCTTCTAGCTCGTCGCATTGTTGCTCTACTGTTTGCTCTTAGTTCTCTTTTATTTTCTTTTTTCAGTTAAGGCAGTTACGTTCTGCGTTGGCGCGGCTGGCGCGGACGAAGAAAGGAGGTGAAGGGGCGAGAGGAGACTCTCTGGGTTCCCGCAGCTTCCGAAAGGTCAAGCGTGGTGACCAATTAGCGAAGCGCGTCTTTTCTTTCTGTTTTCTTGCTCCATGAAGTTTTGCGTTTCTCTCTCGGTTTTTTTGCTCGTTTACGGTGCATTTCAGATAATTCCTCTTCACGGCGTACTTGTAGTTTTTATTAGCGTATAGCGCCGTGAATTTGACGGTTACTTTTTACAATCTATGCTTTCGAAGCTAAGCGCTTGTGAGCCCGAGCATGCTGGGCGCCGATAAAAGCTGCGCACAATGCCTGGTTACTACTACTGATACGTCAAAAAACACCTCGACCGCACGGAACACTCGTGTGGGGGAAGCTCCAAAACTAATAGATCGCGTTTGTCCAAAGTGAAGTACGGTAAGATGGGCCAAATGAGACGCGGGGCAAAATGCGACAGTTGGAGTGAAGGCACCCAACGAAAGTTTTTGTTTAGTGCCAGCTATCACCTAGACACAAGTTTCAAGCTTCTCTGAGACGTGCCTTAGCCTGTTCACTTTGCGTGAGCCATAAATGACTGCCTTTGGCAAGTCCTTTCCGGAGAAAAAGAAATGCCGATTTGAGATTGCCGAGTTGACCGCCCGTCAAAGAGGTGCATAATTCCGCGCGAGATTTCGCTTCGAGAAGTACGCCCCGGTTGGCACGGACTTTCTACAAAGGTATAATATAATTTCATTCCTAAGTTTTATTCGCTGCATGCAGAACAAATTTGAGTGTTCAGAGTGCTTTGTTTTACGGAAATAATTATTCACGTAACGGGATACGCGCGAGACAAAACGCGACAATGTGGCATTGTATGACGCGTGTGTCAATAATGTACCAGTTTCCCGGTTGTTCCTGAGTCATATTTTCCTCTCGGTGTCTAGGAGGATCAAAACGTACAAAAGAAAGACAACAGGGGCTTCATGGCGTATAAGTAACACTACGAATGCTCTTGAAAGTGAAGCAACAGCGTCACTCCCTTCGCGTTGCCGCCACACTTTTTGGCGTACCAAGGGATGTGCTTCAAAAGCGAGCAAAGAGACAAAAAATGAGAAAAACAATGGCTCCACAAAAAAAAAAAAATGGCGAGGCGTTTGGGGGGGGCGATCGCCCCCACCGCCCCCCCCCCCCCCCCCCCCCCCCCCCCCTTGGATCCGCCACTGGCTGGTTCACACACTCGCGACCGTTTACGACGAGATAACACACTAGCGCCATCTATCTGGTTGCCGTGGAACACTTGGCATTTCCATATATTATCTACTTTTTTCGCGCATCGTTCATTTCTTTTTTCTGGCTCGAAGGACTTTTTAGGATGTTATAAAGGACAATTTCTCATAGATGGTACGTACGTTCGATCCCGCAAATACCTCAATACCTTCGATCTAGTGAGACTCAATTCCAGTGTCACCACATAGATGCCGCCAAAGTGCCAAGGTCTTCTCTCGTTGTGAGCGATCACAAGAACTCGGTCGTAAGCAAAAGCAATTGTGTGCACGGGCCTTTACTCCAAACGGGAATAACACGTATCAATTATCGTGTAGCACTGGAATACTTCCGATGCACCTAGTATGTTCTTGAATCTTTTTTTTTTGTTTACGAAACACTCTTTTAACATGTTTTTGAAATAATTGTGACAATGTTACAAGTCGCCGTTTCTCATAGATACTGCACAGATTTGATATCGTGAATTCTACAAAACCTTCAGTTTGTTTATACGAAAATCGAAAGTGTTCCAGGGTTTCCCTATAGGTTGCTCCGTGGTGCCAAAGCATTTTAGCAACAAGTCAGAAGTAATGAAGTAATCATTTCTTTTTGGGAGGATAGTGTTGCCCGTTGTCGCTGGCCTTCAACAGCGTCTTTCATTAGTATTCAACCGTATTTTTGTTCTCAGATCCAACTGAGGAAGTGATGCAAATGATCGAGAGTGCATTTGTTAAACTTCAAGAAAATACGACCAACTTTCAAGAGCCACAGGTAATACCCGCTCTTATGTCCACCTGCTGTAGACACACCTGGGGCCTTCTCTGTGAATGGTCTAAGCAAGCACAGCGGTGAAAGAGATGATATTTCCGAAACCACTGCCCGGAGAGGCGTTAGCGCAAATATAAGAATCGTGGATGCAATGCCTTACAAGGTCACGCAGATACTTTTGAGTTGACAGCTGATTCAGACCATACATCCATTGGGTACTCAAGCGGAGTTGGAAGTTCAGTTTTAAGGTTGTTTCAAGCATCTTAGCCTCCGAAGTCAACACCGACCACTTTCAAATTTATATGAAAGATTCGCTGCTCTGCAAATTGACTAAGTAATCATGAACCGATTAAAACAGCCTTGCGCCACTTCGGGCAAGAAGAAAGTACTCACGCGTGATGCGTCTGTCACCCGTAGTCACATGGCTGGATGAGTGCGGCTCTGACCTAACTTTTATATAAACTTACTTTCTATCTCACGGCTCTCCGGCAGAAGTTTCACGGCTTCGGTGTTTTCTGCTAACTTTTGCGTCACATGTTTGAGGCTTGTCGGTGTCGGTTGTTTCTAATCGTCGCTCTAGTTGAACTCTGACATGAAATTGTAGACTGAAAATGCTTAAAGGAAGAAAAAAAAAATGTCGGCCGATCGTCTTTTATTAAAAATTAACAATATAATTTTGTTTAAAAACAGAGTGAGTTTAGTGTCTCAGCTTCCTTTTCCTGGTAGATAATATGCAGAGTCATCTTGTTTTGTGTCGCTTTATTTATTTTAAATGCAAGATACTAGTTTGCAGTGTCGTACGTAAACCGTCTTGCAGTTCAGTAATGGAAACTTCAGTCTCGACGGTTTCGCAAAAGATTCATACTTTTTTCCCCCTTTTCATCAGGTGTTTGTGAAGAGGTTCCCGCACCCGCCGCTTCCTAAAGAGGTACCCTTATACCGAAAGAACATCTCCTACGTGCTGGCACTGGGGTACCTTATCCCGTTCTGCATTCGGCTCAATACTATGGTGCAAGAGAACTCTGCCGCCATCAAAGTGAGAAGTGCTTGAGAACTTATTTTATTATTGTCAACCATACGCATAAAAACCTTTACTCTACTCTCCCGTGTTTAAAATAATTTTATGGCGAAAACCTCACTTGTCCCACTACGCGAAAAGCCGCCGGCGTTGTCCCCGAAAGATGGCCATATAAATACGTCATCAAGCACGCGCCTCAGAAATAAACCACAAAGAAAAGCACAGCCACGGAGTGCTTTTTCACGGTAGCCGGCGGAGGCGCTCAAGGTCAAAGCGAACGCGCCTCAGAAATAAAACACAAAGAAAACCACAGCAACGTAGATGCTTTGTCACGGAAGCCGTCGTGAGGCCGGCGGGGTTAGCCGCGCCTGCGCAGTAGGGGAACGTGACGTCACCGCTGGAGCGCCGTGTGCGGAAGGAAGACGTGGTGCGCTGCTTGTATGGATACGCTGCGTGTAGGAATGCTTTCGCATTCCTACGCGTAAGCAATCTTAAGTGTCTTCGGCGAGTTTCTGCCTCCTGCTTCCTTCCACCGGGTGCTGTTCCATTCCTGATGTGCTCGTGCTCATATAATAGCCCCGTTGCTTGTTACTTCGGCAGCATCAGGCCGACATTCGAGTGTACTTTTTGCGCGAATGTAGTCGTCAACACGTATTTAACAGTAAAAGCTTGCCTCGCAACTCTTTTCCAGGAGTTGCAATTGCTGATGGGTCTGTCCGATTTCGCCTACTGGATGGGGCTCTTCAGCTCCAGCATGCTGTTCTTGATCGTGGACAGCATCATCGCGATCGGCTGCCTAACCATTCTAAAAGATACGCAAACCGGCACTCACTCTTACTTCGAGAACGTGAACCTGCTGCTGTTGGCTGTGGTATTCCTCGTATTCTGCTGCATGCAAACTCTCCACGCCATGCTCATTTCTGTCATCTTCAAGAGTGGTAAGCTTACTTAGGATACTTGGACGTCACCAGTACATATTGTGTAATAATAAAAGATGTGCCATATGGAATAATGTTTACGCATAACAGCACGAACTGTGTGGCGACGCTTGTTGGGTCGCCAAGATATGTATTTTCATCAGACTTCATTGAGGCATACTAGTTTCATCTACATGCCCGATCTTCTTTGTTTTCTCTCGGTCTCGCACCTTCGTCACTAGCCGCCGCTCAAAAAGACATCAACCAGGTGTATACATTACGCAAAGAAAATAGCATAACGATACCGTTATGTACACACAACGCACGAGTTGTCCCACCTAGACACCTAAGGCACACATAAAACGCAACAGTTCTAGGGAGGCGAAAATTCCGCGAGAGCTTCCAGATACGGTTTCAATTTCTCGACGCGCACAACCTCCGCCCTGAACTATCTCCGAACTCTTATAGTTCATCGGTGATAGCTTGAGGGCAACACGATGAGGCCCGGTGCACACCGGCCGTTTTTTAAGGCTCGCTGGCGGGGACTTCAACAACATTAACTGGTCTCGTTCTAACGTTATATAAGTTCGATGTCTGTCATATCGTTTTCTCCTTTTTCGCCTGAGCCATCCGATGTGTCATGCAGCCAACCTACATGGTTCAAGTGCTCACGCACGAGCACCACGTATTAGGAGCCTACTTGCAGTTCTTACAGCTCCTTCGTGTTGTAAACCAAATCCAAAGGGAAAGCGGGATCGCACCCATAGAGCAAGAAAAAATAATGAAGTTCCAATTGTGTCTTGGTGTCCGGTGTTGCAGCAAAGTCCCACATAAGGCAGATCATCAGCCCGCTTCTCTCCAGTAGAGGTGGTGATTCGCATCCTATGTTTCAATATAATGTTTTCTTGTCTCGCTCAACGGGCCGTTGGCAGCCTGGTGATTTGCCTCACTTGTTGCGCGGAGTACACCACAGTGCATAAGATAGTCAGGTGTCGATCTGGCAGTTATTTTGAACCCCGTCAGTAACTTTTACTGCGGGGCATCCGTGCTTGAGCATAATTGTTCTTTCTATGAACTTCTGCAGCGTGGAAGCCTTTATGTTACGAACGACCTTCGCCTAAACAATTTCGTGAGGTAGTCTATAGCGACTATGACAAACTCCTTGTACCTTCGGAAGACGTGGAACGGTCCAAGTATGTCAAATCCGACTGTGTAAAATTCCACATCGACTTCCATTGGCTGCAGGAATCTTGGGACACGTCATAGCCACTTTTATGCGCTGGCAAAGGTTACAGCCTTTCACAAACCGTTGGACATCCAAGTACAGTCGAGGATAAAATATTTAATGTGGATTTTCACGTAAGTCTGTCGGATCCCCATGTGCGCTCTAAACTGTGTTCCACGAAATTCGTGAAGTGTTTCTAGTCGTTTTGTTTTTGGCAGGCATAAAAGAAATTGTTCGTGAGCTGGTACCGCATCTTTTTTAAGTACAAAGTTATCACTGACTCTTTTTTGCTGCTTCTTTGTACCAGCCCTTTCTGCGCAATTCCTTTGATATTTGCACAGAACGGGTCCTCATTCTGTTTGGTGCTTAAAGCTGGCATTGTGACTGAAAACACGTTGCATGTGGGAGGTTATTTCGGAGCAGTTGTTACTTGTAGCATGAGCCAGACAGTCAGGGGCAGTGTGAGATGCGCCAGACCTGTACACAAATTCAAAGTCGAATCCTTGCTGCAGAAGAAACCACCTCAGGAAGCGCTGGTTTTCCTTTTTGTAGCGAAGAACCCAGCATAGCGCGTGATGATCCGTAACGACCTGGAACTTTCTGCCCATTAAGTAAGGACGTAACTGCTCCAAGAACCAATTAACCGCAAAAGCTTCGAGTTCAATGGAAGTGTAGTTATTTTCTGCTCCATGAAGAGAACGGCTGAGGTGCATGAGATGCCAGTAGTTTCCGGTTTTGTTTTCCTGGAGGAACGTTATGGCGCCGAGTTCAACTCTGGAAGCATCGGTGTGGACCTGGAGGCCGTATTTTAGATATTTGGAAAAAATACTTCAAGACACTAGGCTTGCGCAACACAGATTTCAGTTCATGGATGGTGTGTTCTTAGGGAGCACCCCACGGGAAGGCTCCATTTTTTTTCCAGGGGCTGTCTCAGGAAGCTGCGCAGTGGCGCTATGATTAAAAAAAAAAAATCGGAAATATGACGTCAATCCTAAGAACGACTGAACTTCAGCTGCTGTTTGAGGAACAGGAAATCGCCTTACGGCGTCAAGCTTTTCTGGGCCGGTTGCAATGCCTTTCTGGGAGACAATATGTCAAATGAAAGCAACTCTCCTACGAAAAAAACAACAACAACATTTTTGAGACTTGATTTTGAGATTTGGTGCCTCAAAATGTGCAAAAACATTTCTGAGTTTTCGGAGGTGCTCCTGAAACGTAGTGCTATAGACAGTGCAGTCATGCATGTTGACCAATGAGTTGCGGTACTTTAGGTCACAAATAATGGCGTTTACTGTTCGCTGACACGTCGCAGGCGCTCCTTTCAACCCGAACGGCCTTCTCCGAAAGTCACGCAGCCCATTCTGCACAACAAAAGCTATCTTAGTAGCCTCGTTAGGGTCCATCTCTTTTTGATAGAATCCTAAGAAGGTCCAAACTTTGAAAAGTCATTTGCTTTCACTTAATACCGCAAGAGCATTATAAATTAGGGGTAGATGACATTTTTGATTACTGCATGGAGCTTCCTATAGCCTGCACACATTCTTGTCGACTTGACCTTTTTTTTAAGCAGAACGAGTGGGATGCCCAGGAGCTTTAAGAGAGTCATTTTGTATCCATCATATCTTTTCTCATTGCATTGACAAGATCTTTTTAAGCAGGCTAAATATGTCTTGGGTACTGGGCTATTGATTTTACGTCACCAGTGGGAATAGAATGCTTGCCTATTTTACAAGACCATAATCGTGCCTTATCTGTTCAGATACAGCCCCCCCCCCCCCCCTCCCCCGGGCGTAACAAAAGTTGTCTGAACAGTGTCGTCAGGTTTATCTTTATTTGATATAATCCTGAAAGAAATCCAACGTCGAAAAGTATTTGATTCGACTCAATGCCGCAAGACCATCATCAATTCTTATTAGCGGGTAGATTGCGTTTTCGGTTACCGCATGAGGCTTCCTATAGACATTCTTGTCGCCTTGTTCCTTTTTGAACCAGACCGAGCGATGATGCCTCAGAGGTTTTTGAGGATTGGATTATTAATGCGAAAGTATTAACTGTCCCTTGGAGCGGAGCCGGCGTTGTTTGTAACCGCAAAAAATGGCAAAAAAATTTTCTCCGCGCCGTAACAGCGAAAAAACGGCAGAGATTTTGGTTTTTTGCATCCATCATATTTTTTATCGTTGCCTTGACCAGATCTTTTTGAGCGGACGAAATTCGTGTTGGGTATAGTGGGCTACTGGTTTTTTATCACCAGTGGAAATATAATGCTTCTCTATCTTACGAGACGCCAACTGTGCAGTGTCTGTTTGCAAGACGAGAATGGTTTTCCGCCAACAAATTTTTACTGCTTCCAGCTCCTAAAAATTTGGTGAAGCTCTCACGTTGAAGCTCATACCATCCGCTGTTATTTGCTGGGTTTCGTTGCGAACTATTGCAACGCCCTCCTGGTTTTATGGATCCGAAAAACCGGAACACTGGAGATAAGTAAATTGTTTCGACAGCCGCAATGTTTTTGACTATGCCCAAGGGCGCCTTCGCAGGGATTTTGGATGTCCTCAGAGAAGAGTTATCGCCGAAAGTTTGAAAATACTTGTTCCTGTGTTGACACGTGTCGGCTGCAGTTGCAACGAGTACCATTCAATCGCTGTTTTAGAGCTTGACACGTTAAGGCCCTCGCTACTTTCCTTGCTTGTAGGAACTCCCTACATTACTTCGATCACCTTCCTGAAAAAGAGCGGTATCTCTTGTGCGGCAGTCGCATTCTTCAGCTTGAATGGAGACGCTGAAGGGATCCCATGAAGACTGGAACCCGTTTAACACTCGCAGGTTGCAGCTTATTCGCTGCGCTACTGGTGTCTCCATGCAAACCCTTAAGACACCATACCGTTTTTCTTCTGATAATTCGCAACATTAGGCACAGTTTGAAATGCACGTTGCCATTCAAGGGATTCCTGCGTCAAAGGCTATGGGCACTACGTAATAAACTGCCCTTTCTGCTGGCAATTCAGGCAAAGTTTGAGAACTTTCTGGCGGGAGCTCTGTTGAATCGTGGTCGAGGCTGTATCTTTCTGGCGATAGAATTGTTTTTGGCGGGTATGGCTTGGCCGTGGTTTGTCATTCTGAGAACACACAACAGCTTGTCTCTGACGAGGTTCTTTTGGTAGCTGTTGACGCTCAGTTTTGACGAAATAACAGAGTTCATCTTTCGCATCCTCGTGGGAATTCAAAACTCTTAAAGTTTTCGCTTCTGCATTCTTGACCTTTCCGCTTGCCCTATCCAACTCCATAAAGGAGTCGAGCAAAACCTCAACGGATGCAAAGCTGCTGTCAAAATGCATCCAGGGGTTTTCCCAAGAATTGAAATTAGGTGGTCTCTAAATTTTTAGGGGGAGGGTGCGGAGAGTTAGGGGGGCATTGAGAATAGAGGAGTCGTTGCGAATTAAGGGGGTGCCTTCTTAAAAACAAGGTGGGTGTACACTCCCCTAGGAAATGCGTAGGGAAATTACTGAATGCATCCCCTTCCCCTTGTCATTTTAAGGACTCAAGAAGCAGCTTACACTCTTCAGCTTCTTTTCCGCGAAGGGGCATTTCTCTATTAGCTGCAGCTTCTGGATGGCGTTCTTTATGTACGTTTCCGTTGGAGAGTGCCTCTGAGCAAACATTGCTTTTTAGTCCCGGAGAGTCCTTGACACTTTTTTTTTTGGCAGTGTCGCTTAAGTGCAGTACGCTGTCTTATGTTCAGGATGCAGCTGTTGACGGTTGGCCTTCTTTTCCTTGGATCTCTTTTTTTCGCTGACTCTGCTGGTTAAATCCCTCTTTACTGCTTTCAAAATTGCTGCCCAGTGTCGCGGCTTCCAAGCCGCGACACTGGGCAGCCTCTGGATTGAGCCTCTGGATTACAGGGGATTGTAATTCGTACACCAGGATCTCCACAGCTTTCAAAGAAGCACTTTCTCCAGCAGCACTTGCGGAGTGGGCGGACGTCAAGATGGCGGAAGTTTCCCGTTGACTAAGAAGTTCCGAAATGCGTTGCCTCAGCTGACCAATTTCTTCGTCTCTCTCAGAGAGGATCCTTTGAAGTTTTTTGCACTGTGCAACGACGACTTCAACTTCAACTTCCGGAGGCGCGTCATCGCCTTCCGAGTTGGCTTGGTTTATCAGTGTTGACGCGGTAGTAAAGTCACCTCGTTGATGCAAGGAATTTGATGGTCGATGGGGTGAGGCTCGTCGTCCCCACATAAAGTTACCTCATTTTCGGAGTCCTCATTCGTGCGCCAAGTGTGACGGCGCGTGGTGGGTCGTCATACTATGATTTTTAATGAGACTTCGTTAAGGCGTGGGAATACTCGTACCCTCTCCTTGCCCGGTCTTCTTTCTTTTTTCTCGATCGCGCATCTTCGTCACAAACTGTATACGAAAAGCTTGCTTACACAAGCGTGGCAAAGTCTTTGGAATCTGGCACGTGACACGTTGCTATAATTAATGTGTTGAATAAAAAACTACATATTAGGTCTTACCTGTTTTTTTTTTTTCTCTCTTGGTGTCGTAGATTGCGGAGCCTCCCTCTGTTACATCGCATCGATTGAAACTATGAGAGTTTTACCAGAAATAAAAACGCGTGTCTACATAAGCACAAATAGCTCTTCAGAAAAGGACAAGTAGAGGAAATGAGTAGGACAAGTGCTAACCAGCAACTGGCGTTTTAAAACACAAGCTGCTATTGTCCGTAGTGCCACTTGTCATTGTCCTTTTATGTATCGCTACTCTGTTGTTCGTGGTGCGACCTGTCCATAACGCTGTTACTTTTCCTTGTCTATAGTGCTACTTGTCTTTATCTACTTGGTTTTGTCGTTATCTACTTGTACTTGTCGCTAGTGCCAGTTCCTTGTTTATTTATCCTTCTCCGTAGCACTATTTGTCCTTGTCCGTAGCAATATCTGTGTTCTTGCAACGTTTATCAAACAATTCCAACAATGTCTCTTTTGACTGAAGTCCTGCTGACTTGGCAATCCTTTCTGCAGGCGCCATGACTGCCCTATTCGGACTCATCTACTGGCTCGTTCTGACGTTCGTCGGTCCCGTGTTCTACATCGAAGGTTTTACAGGCGGCTTGGCCAGCTACATTCTGGCTCGCCCATGGAAGAAGCTCGCCACGTCGATGACCCCCTGCGTCGGGACCTACTGGATGCTCAAGATACTTAGCCTGTTCCAGGACTACGACGGTTAGCATTTTACCTAAATCGTGCTTATTTTCTAATCATGACACTTGATTCACGGTCAAAGGCACATGTATGAATGAAAGCAATAGACTTATATAGAAGTCTATATAACATGCGATTTCAGTGAGCATGAGCACATAAGGAGCATGACGTTTTGCTTGCTCGATGTCCATGCCGAACATCGCATATTTGAGATTGCATTCTGTGCTTCGTGATTCTTTGGAAATCTTCTGTTGATCGCCGTGAATGGCTGTCTTTGTGTTCTGTAGTCACTGACAGTCTAAAGAGCGCAGGGCTTGGCGAGTCTACAACATCTTATTATCACTTCGCAGCCAATAAGGTTGCGGCATCATTCGGTAAAAACGTCGAAGAACCAATTACTAATCAAGAAGCGCGATCTTAACAGGCCATACCTTGTGGATATTCAGCCGTCATAGTGACCATAACATACTTTTTTTTATGGAGTGTGATACAGGTTCTCTCTCTCTCTCTCGCAGGCTACGCAGGGTGGGGCATGGTGAACGAGTACGCACTGGATCTGGATAACGTCACCATTATGCAGATCCTCTGTGTAATGGGTGCCATTTTCTTGGCTCTGGTCTGTCTCATCTGGTACCTGTCGCGGGTCCTGCCCTGGGTGGCTTCCGCACCACGCCCCTTTTACTTTCCGCTTCTGGTAAGCCGATGAATTAAAGAGTCGCGTGCAAGTACTAGGCAAACCCCCGAATTCGTAGATGTGACTGGACTGCAAGTTAACTTCCCGTACATAATGAGGAATAGCTCTGGAAGGAGAGAGAGTAAAAGGGCTGGTTCACACACTTGCGGGTCTGCTGACCGAGTGCGTATAAAACTCTTGGGACCTTGTGCGACGAGAGAACACATTGGCGCCATCTATCGTGTAATCGTGGAATACTTGTGATTTTTTTTTTTCGCGCGTCATTCTTTCTTTTTGGTTAAAAAAAAAAAGCACAAATCGTTGGACGATGTTAAAAACGAATATTTCTGATAGATACTACGTTCATTCGATCTTGCGAATACCGCAACTTTTTCACTCTAGTGCAATGCAGACGCAAGTGGGTGAATGGGCCCTATCTCTAGTCGTTGACAACCTAAAGAACCCGGGGGGGGGGGGGGGGGGGGTGCATGTCCTGAGTGTCCGCTTATTCTCGCTCCTCCCTCAATGAGGCATGCTGCGTTGTCCGATAAGCACCCTGATGAACACATCAAGATGTAAAGGGCGTGAACATAATACCTTAGCCACTTTCCGCGTTTATTACCTTGTCAGTGACTGTGTTGGGCGAAGCACATGGACGGAAAAACGACAGGCGCATAGTACGTTCCGTCTAAATGTTTTGATTTTGCTGATGCGTGATTGAACACAGGGAAGTTCGGAGGCCATGATGCCACACAGTTCGGAGTAGTCGGATTTACATCGATGCGCCGGTCGTTTCAGTGTGCATATGTTTGGTCTCTTGGTGATTGGTTCCGAGTGATTTCATTTCTCGTTCGGGTTATATGCTGCTCTATAAGTTTGGTTGCCCGATGATGATAAGATGACCGTGATTGACATCGCCCAGTCGCGCTTGAACTGTCAGTATACCACAGACCAGTTAGGTGTTTTCGTTGCGCACGCGGTTGTCACACCTGCAGTGTCCTGAATCATGTTGACAATCAAATATGCTTAGGGCGCAGGCGAGGTTGTGTATATTGAACATGATGGTAACCTTGAGACTGGAGGAAACAAAGTTAAAACGGTAACAGGACCTAGCTCTTGCCGTTTTTCCTCTGTTCTGCCTCAGACTCCAGGGTTACTCGAGAAACGGCGAAGACTTTATTTCCTCTTGTTAGTGGGAAACGATTTCTTTGTTGGTTTGAATAAAAATTACACTCAAATGGGTCGTTTTCTATAGCTGATTCGATTATCAAGTTGACACGGGTGGTTAACCTCTGGCAAACATTTGGGAAACGACTGGTCGTGACTGGAAAGCGCAATTTCTTTCCGCCAGAAAGAATGAGCACGCAAAAAACGAATGCACGCGCACACTTTTGTCTAAGGACAGCCGTCGAAGCAATCTCCTCCCGTCTTGACAGCCCAGCTACTGGATTCCGTCCCTGGTCGCTCCCATGGACAATGAGGAGGAAGGGCCAGGCAGGGAAGACGGTGTCTTCGAGCCTCTGCCCAAAGATATGAAGATCGTGATGTCCGCCCGAGATCTATCGAAGGTGCGCACTTTTAGCGCATTAAGTAGTTTGAAGTTTGAAGTTCATTGGAACTTTCACGGGTCAAGCCCGGCAGGGAGGTGGAGACAAAACGCATTTCTGCTTGGCAGAGGTCTCTACCCGTCGCAGTTTTCAGCAGCACACACAATGTATACAATAAAGAAGAGAAGAAAAAAATCATACACAGTGGAGAGGAGGCAACCTCTGACACTTACATGCGCATTTTAGACAAACAGATCTCCGAGAAAAATAACTGGAAATCATAAGACATACACAACAAAAGGTCATTTCAGTTCGATTAAAAGGTTAAAAGGCGCAAACTTAACAGGACGAAAAAAGACACGTACGACACGCGCTCCTGATTGGCGCTTGTCCTCGTCGTACGTGTGTCTTTTTTTCGTTCTGTTCAGTTCGCGCCTTTTAACCTTTTCATTGATATGTACGAACTAGGGCCAACCAAAGCTTTAGGTCATTGCAGCTCTGTTTCATCTTTAAGGATGTAACAGAGGCCACAACTAATCAGTTTGCACAATTATTTATAACAACCAAATCATTACAAAGCATTATAAGAAACCTCACAACAGAGGCAAAAAAAAAAAGAAACAACAACATTGCATTCATTGTTGAAACACAAAAAATACTGTCAATACACAAGGCATTTAATAACGCATAATTCAGTAAAACTCAGTAGTCCCTCACAACCAACGTTAAGAGATCTATGAACGTGTTTCAAAATTCCAGAACGTCAGGGCGCATGGTTAATGTTCGCGGGTTCGTGATTGGCTCCTGATTGGTCTTAACCGGTAATGCTACGATCTCAATCAATAACGTTCCGCTTACCAAATGTCTTACGTTGATCTCGCAAAAATAAAAAAAGGGGGGGGGGGAGGGGGAATGTCGAAGTCGTTTGGCTCTTGTTGCACGCGCTTTGTAGATCTTGGTAATTGCTCCACTGCATTCTACGCTAGAAGGCAGACTCTTAGATGTCTTATATGAAGATAGATAGGGCATGGCTTACTGTGTTCCGGATTCTTGTTTCGTGATGTATTATTCGACGTTCATATCGGCTTATGCGGTTGCGGAGCTATAGTAAAATGGTCAGGACTCGTCACGCCAAGCGTTTATTAGGGTGTTGAGGGTCTCATAATCATTCGAGACTCTCGACACCTCTAAACGACAAAGGCCTTCTCGACACCACAGTTGTCGAGAAGGCCTTCGTCCCCTAACATTCTTGAAATGAAGACCGTCTGCTCACAGGTGTTCGGCAGAGAGGTGGCCCTAAATAAGATCAACCTAAACATCTACGAAGGGCAGATCACGGTCCTCCTCGGCCACAACGGTTCGGGCAAGACGACGCTCATGAACATCTTCGCAGGTGCACATCTACCTCCTGATCGCCATCTTGCTATGCGGAGCGCAAGTTCGTCTGCTTCTCGCACAGGGGCTCCAGTGGCCTCTGAACGCCGAGTTCCGATCGGCCCTCTTGAAAGAATAGCGGGTAGACCTCAATGCTAGCTGCCTTGAGGTATCCCCACTACCCTTTCAATCAAAGCCAATCAGAGCTCGGTGCGTTCTGACGTCACTGGAATACCTGCGCAGGAAGCAAACGTGCTCTCCAGATTGTCATGGTTTCCACTGGGTTTTCGGGTTCCATCTTCAGTTTTACTGGGCATTCATTGAACTCCAAATTCGTTAAACAAAATAACAAGGGAAATGCATATTATCTATAGTCTGGACAAGACGAGAAGGGTAGGTCGTCACGTGCTGGGTTTCCTTTCCTTTTTAAGTGTGTCCATGACAAAGCGGGCAGACAAGCCACATTCGGACGTGCAGACAAGCCGTTTGGACGTGCAGACAACCCACATGGGAAAGTTGTCACGAAATAGCAGCACTCTGAATCCAAGTTTGAAGTTTTGCGCCGAGCAACTGAAGGACATGATGAGACGAAAGCGTGCTGTGACGTCAGAATGCCGAGCGTCTGGTTGGATACGATCAATGAGTAGGCCTAAAGCTAGCTGCCTTTGTCTCCACTGCACTCGTAGAACGCTCTACAACGCGGAACGCCGGCGTCCTGCGTTAGGTTATCGCATTCGAACGTGTTCGACAAGCGCAGAAAAAACAAAGGCAGCTTTAGGTCTACTCACTAATCGTTAGAACCAGAGCGCGGCGTCCGAAAGTTCCCGCGTGCTCTCCTCTTATCCTCTCCCTCAATTTTTCGGCGCATTACACGATGTCGTCGTTCGCGTCCCGTCGTTTTTATTGGCTGCGAATGACTCGACTTATCTAGTATGAACACAACACTTTTTTTTTCGTACAAATTCAAGGAACGAATTGTTAGTCACGTAGAAGGTATTTTTGAAGGAAGTATTACACCTCACAGAGTGCTGACACACGTGTGAAGGAAATAAGAAAGATAACCAGAGCAGCTTCCTGAAGAACTGAAAGAGCGGACCAGTATACAGATATTTCAATTTTTTTTTATGGAATATTGTAGCTCTGTGAAACAGGCGGGAACTGCTTTGAGCCATAAACTAATTTGCACTATGATACTGATGTGCGAAGACCCAGTTTTTTGCTTGTAAGGATAAACTAAATTTAAAAAAAATGATTGTAATATACTTTGAAAAGAAATTAAAGGCAAGATGCCTGATGAGGTCCCGTAGCCCCAAGCCCTACTTATAGCTTAAAACAGAGAAAACATCACAGTAATACAAAAGGGAGGAAGCGCTGTAATTGAGTTAAGTACGCATATTCGTCTTTTCTGCCAGGTCTTACATCTCCGTCCGGAGGGGTGGCCCGGATCTGTGGCTACGACGTGACCAAGAGCACGGCCCAGGCACGTCAGAGCATGGGCTACTGCCAGCAGTCCAACGTTTTCTTCGACGACCTCACAGTCCGCGAGCATCTCATCTATTTCGGAACGGCACGTTTCTTTTTTTTTTTTTCTCTCTCTCTTCTTTTTTGTTGTTGTTGTTCTGGAACTACACTTGCTATGGTTCAATCTCGTTTCTGAGCCGCACTGAGTCCTAAGAAGCAAAGATAACTCAGGTTTCCTCTTTGTCCGCGGCGTATATAACACGCCATGTCACCTGACGACTACAGTCACCAGACAATTACAGTCCCCTAGAACACTGCAAGTCCCCTAGATTACTGAACAAGAAAAGCAGAAATCGATCATTTTGTGAATATGGCCTACAGGATTCAGTGCAAAGAAACCGCAGAGGCGTGGCATAGAAAGTATATGCGCGTCCAGCAGTTTAATTAATGCTTAATGATATTTTATGGCTGTCATTTAAAGTATTTACGGGGATATGTTTGTTTTTGTTGGACATCCGTTGGTGTCCAATAAATTTGGGGATTCGGCATCAATTAACTGCGAGCCAAAAGATCAGCGTGTCGGCAAATAAATATACCTTATATTTATAAAGCACGCCACAGTTTTGCTGCCAGCAAGTGTGTTCAACATTCGGGGGAAAAAAAGACACTTTAAAGCTTAACGAGAGCATTGTCTCCTCAGCTCAAGGGCGTCGGTTCTTCCGAGCTGGGCGCCATGACTGACAAGATCCTCCAGGAGGTGAAGCTGACGAATAAAGCCGACTCATTTCCCGAGGTTCTCTCTGGCGGCATGAAACGGAAACTGGGAGTTGCCATAGCTCTCGTTGCGAAGCCAAAGGTGATACTCCCAGCCTTTCACATCACATCGATGCCTACTTTTAGTCATAGCTGATACTATAAGTGGTAGGCACATCAGCCACCTTAAATCTCTTTATTATATTTGCCAACTCTGATAGCACCACGTACTACAATAGATTAGTGCGTAACAAACGTTTAAAATATTTGTATTTTGCTCTATTAATGAATATTAGTTTACCGTTAAACATTTCAATAATCGATAACCGCTATTATTACGGCACTGAAAGAACTTTTGATAGCATTGGCGGACGTATGTGTATCTGAATTTTGAGATTGTCTGAGTAGCTGTATACCAACTGGTTAATAACATTATCATGTTTGTTTATTGTTTTATGCCTTTCTTAAGGTTTCTTGTAAAAAGTGAAGAAGCGTTAGCAGCTGCCTGGGCCATTTTGTAGTGGCTTGTGATCGTGCTATTTATTTAATAATTAAAATAAGAAACGAACGCCCCCCCCAATGCGAAAAAAAGTGATTACCAAACCCCCCCCCTAAAAAAAAAGCAGAAGTCTTGTAATGCATGGAATGCAATATTCAAAGATCAATACTTTAAATTCGTGTTATAGAAGTGAAAGCCGCTTACAACTCCCTGTAACGCCGAATTAGAGCGCAGCTCTTGAGGAGGAGGAGGGAAGGGCGCTGGGGGGGGGGGGGGGTTAGACTAACCAGGGGGGGGGGGTCACGTGATTTTGGGGGTCACGTGACCCCCAATGCCGATGATGTCATCACTGAGTGACGATGACGATGCGGGTACCGATGACGTCATTAGTGACGTCACTGATGACTTCACCAGTGACGATGACGATGCGAATGTCGGTGACGTCATCAGTCACGTCGCTGACGACGTCATCAGTGATGATGACGATGACGATGCGGATGCCGGTGACGACATCAGTGACGTCACTGATGACGTCATCAGTGATGATGACGATGCGGATGTCGGTAACGTCACCGGCATCCACATTGTCATCGTCATCATCACTGATGACGTCACCGGCATCCACATCGTCATCGTCATCATCACTGATGACGTCACCGGCATCCGCATCGTCATCGTCATCATCACTGATGACGTCACCGGCATCCACATAGTCATCGTCATCATCACTGATGACGTCACCGGCATCCACATCGTCATCGTCATCATCACTGATGACGTCACCGGCATCCACATCGTCATCGTCATCACTGATGATGACGTCATCAGTGATGATGACGATGACGATGTGGATGCCGGTGACGTCATCAGTGTCGATGACGTCATCGGGGGTCACGCGACATCGGCGGGGGTCACGTGACTTCAGGGGAGTCACGTGACCTCGGGGGGTCACGTGACCTCGGGGGGGTCACGTGCCCCCCCACGAAGTCACGTGACCCCGGTGGGGGGCTCGCGCGGTGCATTATGGGACATTTCCCATGATGCACCGCGCGGTTACGCCGACGCCGACGCCGACGGCGACGACGACGCCGCTCAAGCCGGAAACGGGCCCCTAAGAGCTGCGCTCTAAAACATTGAACAGTCGTTTCAGGCAGTGAAGAAGCCCATAATACATAATATTTAATAAGCTTCCCGCTATGTTTTTCCGCTGTATTTAGCGGGGAAATTAATGTCACGTAACCTGACGTCACACCATGTGGCCACGTGCCGTGGCGTCACCTCGTCACCAGACTGGATGTCACGCGACGTCATTCTCTAATACGGGGTGGGCGATCTTTCGGGACTGGGCGTTAGTTCGGGATACTTCGGTAGCCCTAATCTGGCGCTCGGCAGGTGCTGTTCCTGGACGAGCCTTCGTCCGGGATGGACGCCCAGAACCGTCGCACCATGTGGAACCTGCTCCTGGAGCTGCGCAGCAGGTGCACCCTGCTTCTGTCCACGCACGACATGGAGGAGGCCGACGCGCTCGCGGACAGGATCCTCGTCTTAGCCAAGGGGGCGCTCGTGTGCAGCGGGTCGCCGCCCTTCCTCATGAGGGAGTACGGTGAGATGGTAGTTCTTACGCCCCACGAAAGAAGAGGCGAAAAAACCCGAATTTATGGGGGTGAAATAGGACGAAGCAACATAGATATTTCTTTCTATATGAACTTCCGTTTAGTAAGTTTAAAACCAACTGAACTAATTGCTTACTTTATTGTGTCTTAATCTGGAAGATATGCTTCCTTTCCTAGGTAACTAAGGTACTAGCTCTCATTATTTTCTATCAAGGCAAAAAGCACCATAATTTTGTTTTGAAAAAAAAAACCAATTAGATCAAATTATTTTTATTTTAATCACTGCAGCGAAAATAAAGCGATTTTTTTTACCAGTAGATGCTTTTTTTTTTAAATGGTAGGTCGATTGATCAATTGGTCCGATCTCAAAAAAAAAATAATTTCTCTAAATGCAAATTGCAGTTTCATTGACGACTTTATATTGCTGCAATCCCAACCATACTAGAACAAAAACATCTCGATTTTTAGGAGCATTAAAAATGATTTAATTTTTCCTTCCAATTCTGACTTTGCTTCAATAGTAGTTCATTACGTTTCTAGTGTTCGTTTTTTTCTTTTTTTGCGTTCTGACTTTGTTGCGATGGTATGTTACGTAGCTGACGAAGGAAGTAAAAGGTAGGAATCAAGCTCAACGTTCCGGTTTTTTTTTAGAAGAGCACTTCCTTTAACATGACAGCGTTAAGGAAACTCGTGCCGCAGAAAAGCCGGCATCAGTGGAGTGACGAAAAAATCGCGGACGCGAAAATCTTGATTGGTCGATAAGGTCATGACGTCACAGCCACATGACCTCGAGCGGGAATTTCAACAATAACGCTCACGTGAAACGTGACGTCACACGTTGAATGTGACGTCACATAAAGTCACGCTTAGCAAAGGGATTAAAAAATACGACATCTAATGCGTATTAAAGGTCACCGCATGTCTCAAATGATTTCGCTTTATGAAGTAATTCATTCGCATAAAGAAATATTTAAATAGTATTAGGCGGGATTCGAGCCCACGACCCTCCCGTTGCGAACCGAACACGCTAGTACTAACTAAGCCACCGTGTCTTTTTTTTTTTTCTTTCTTTATTGCCGTCTAGGCCACCGTGTCCATCGCACTTCTTGCTCACTGGCAGCACGAGCATGAGAAGCGGATGTTGATGGCGATGCGAACGGGGCCCGATAAAGCTACCGCGTTCCACTCTTAAAGGCGAAGCTTCAGCGTCCTCCAAGTTTTTTGCTCGTGTTCAGCCTTATATGAACCCTTCTTGCTTGTCGATTCGTCGACTTCCCCCAATACAAAACAAACTTACATAAAAAGTATCGAAGGATAGACACACGGTAAGTAGGAAATTACTGGACAATTGTATTGCACGTGGAACACGTGGCGTGTACACTCGATAGCAATTCCTGGAATGGAGATACCGGCACTGACCCGGGTTTCAAAAACATGTGACAGGGTGTCAAGTTGCTGTCTATTGGACGCAGAATGCGCCGCAGGGCTCTCCTGCCAAATGGCATTTCAACTCACGGCTATCTGTTCTGACATGCTGAAAAGACACTCGCTTAATAATCTAAAATGGTCTGGGTTTGATTCCCGCCTGGCGCAAACGCTTTTTTTTTCTGCAATGACCAGAACGGCGATAACCCCTCCCTCCCCCCCCCCCCCCCCCCACACACACGCACAAACAAACACACACACACTTAAATCACTTCAGTGTCCAACTTTACAACCGTGCTTTTATCCAGGCTTCATGAAACGATGAAAATCAAACAAAAAATGTTTCACGTTAAAAAAAAAATCAAAAAAATCTTGTGATTATTTTTGGTGGGAAGGTTTGATTTAAAACCATACAGTAAAACTGGCCTGATCTAAATCATGATCATTTTCATTCTTCCCCCTGTTTTCAAGGCACACCCTAGGTCACCTCTTCCGAATGTTGCATGTTCCAAATTAATCTTACTCCGGTACACGAAGAGAAATATGAAAACTTCAATGCTGCTGATATCTAAAACCGGCACGTGGCATACGTGCCAATATTTTTAAAACTTTGATTCATTCAATCGAGTAGGGTTTTATCATCTGCATTTCCTCTTCGGGGACCGCATACGATGATGAAAGTGCGCGTGATATATTCGAAAACGTGGCTCTTGAATCTCGCAGATGATGAAACCGTCCCTCTAAATATCACAAACCAAAAGTAATACATGAGCACGCGACGGGACAAACACCGAGAGGAATTTCGAAGCACAACGAGCACGTACGACGTGTCAGCAAGTGTCGTACCGCGTTCCACGCGCCGCTGTGTGCTCCCAGATCACCTCTAATTGGATGCAGTTTTTTTCTTTGCATTAATTAGAACGACAGGAAACCGCAGAAGATCAAGGTAGAGTGGTGTAGTGGTTAGCAGGCACGACCGGACATCGGGAGGCGCGGAGTTCAAATCCTGGCTCTGCCGAATATTCTGTCTTTCAGCGCTTTCGTGAAAGTTGAAACTTTGATTCATTCGAGAGAGTATGGTTCATTAATCTGCATATTTTGGAGTATTTATTCTTTGAGCTTAACACCACTGGCCCCCGAGCACATTGTCATCGCTCCGTAGCCAATGAGGTTGCTGCATTGCCGATAAAAAAAACGTCAAAGAAGAAAACGCGGAGCAGAAAGCTTGAAGATGTTACAAGAAGCTAGAAAATAGTGTCCTGCGTTTGTTAAGCTCCTTTCTCACCTCGTGCGTTTGGTTATCCCCCAAATGCACCCACATGTGTTTGTTTCCTCCGATATCCACCAATGACGGCGCGAACTTGGTTGCCTTGTCATCGTGCGTCCTCCACACGTTCTTTATGTTGCCATTTAGTTTGCGTGCCATTCTTTAAGTTTCGATGCCCGAAAGACGCATTTTAGAACCGCATAGAACAAATCACGAAGAAACAAATGTTAGCGTTTTGGTAACGTGCACAAGATCTTCTATTGCTCGGACCGTGACTGTCCATTATGGTCCGGCCCAAACGCAGGCGCCGGTTACCAGGTGAGGATCACCAAGAGGAGCGCGGGTTTCGACCTGCTCCAGATCCAGCGGATTATCGTGGCCACGGCGCCGGAGGCCGAACTGGTCGAGGAGAGGGCGGGCGACGTGCTCATCCGCCTGAACGTGGTGCACTTCACGGGCTTCGACGTCATGTTCCGGGCCCTGGAGGAGAAGAAGGACCAGCTGGGCATCGACACCATAGGCGTCACTCTGTCGACCATCGAAGACGTGTACATCAAGTAAGCATTTTCTTCAGTCACGTACTCACTACGACATCTTAGTGAAAATATCGGAATGCATAGCCCATCGCGATCATTATCCTATACGCGATGTATTTGAATGCAGTATTATTACCCGACGAGAACAATGAGGAACTAGTCACGAGGTGTTCAACATTCCTAGACTCGCTGACAGGGTACAAATTGCAGGGCCCGTTGTGTTCACGCTTCGTGATTCGGTTCATTGAATTCTTCTCGGAGGACGCAGCTATCTAGTCGGCCAAAAAGTGATACGCGGCGACTGCGGCGACTGCGTTTGCTAGAATCCAAAATAAATGAATAAATAAATATATAAATTTGGATGTCAGTCTGAGTGGCGCATTCAGCGTGCTGTAAATAAAATCTGCCGTATACATAGCCTTCTCGTGTTTTGCTGGGATCCAGAGTGGCTTAGAGTGGCGACGATGGGTCAATACAAGACGCCCGTTTTTCTTGGCATAGCATGGTCTTGGTAGCGTTCATGTAGTTTTGCCAATACCTGTGTATGCGAAAGGATGGCGGTTGTAATACAGGTCCGAACTCAAACGATTATAATTGAATTTATTATAAGCGCGCGCGCTTTAAAAAGCGAAAATTAAATTGGGTAATGTTGTGCGCCCTGTAATAATGGTAATGTGTTGTCAAACAGGATCCACTTCGCAGCAGCGTCTCAGACAGGGCAGAATTCCGACATCTACGAGGGTGAGTGTATGCCTAACTCGAGTTATGAGCCCAATAATGTACGTAATATTATGAACAAAGTTAACAGAACCACGGGATTAAATTTTAATGCAGAAACATATGCGGATAATAGCACTGTGACATATTTCTGTGAACCCGAGAAATACCATAAAAAGGCTGCCGATACTAGTGTAAACGTATGTGCGAGCACATAAAAATATATGCCAAGATTAGGCGTAGTATTTGCTCCAGTTAAGTATATATAGTTGCGAATTTACTTATACAGTACCCGTGGCCGTTGCAAAAGCTGTACGGTAGTTCATGGTTCAAGTGAAGCTGGAATTGTAGCGCAACCACGATCGAACTGACGATAGAAGCAGATATGTACATGTTACCAAGAAAAGTAACTAAATACCGTTACTCCTTACCGATTCTCAAAAGGAATGCGTTACTTTACCACAAATGTAACGAGTCACCCTTCTCGTTACTTGGACGACCAAATACAGTACGACTGGTCTTTTTCGTGGTTTATTGTTTTCTTTTCAGTAGTCGTTACATTTAAGCAGTAGCTGACTCTCCAAGCTTTCATCGGTTATGTTTCCCCGCTTCCTTGAAAATAGTACATCTCCGGCGACGTTGAGGAGTTGAAGAGTCGGCAGAAGTAACTTGTTACTAGTGAAAAGACTAAGTGTGCAGGCGAGCTGGTCGTATCTAAGCATGTCGTTTAACACCTGAAAGTGTGGCACAGAAAAGAAAACAAACTTTTTTTCTTTTCTACATCACAGTCTCAGGTGTTACTATATGATTCGTTACTAGTAACGGGTTATGTACATGTCTGGATAGAGGTCGTCAAATAGGGCAATTACCGCGTCACTAAAGAACTATGGTGACAGCACAAAGACAAATTTGGGAAGGGAAAGAAGGAGGATCCGGTCTCTTATATGCTTGCCTCTTGTTTCACGATTCTTCAGATTTTCGGGGCTTCATTCGCCTCTAAGGGTGTTAAATCTACCGCGCATCGGAGGACCGTGAAACACGAACCTTCGGAAATTACTCCGACGCAGAACTAAAAGTTCCCAAATATCATCACCAACGCGCTCACCATAACTTAAAAAAGTTCTCACATGCTACTTTTTTTACCTTTCATTTTAAATAAAATGCCTGCTTATCTTTCCGCTACACAGGCGTCCTGATGAACTAATCACGGGAGAGGCCACTGGCAATAAAACAATACGACTATAGAGGGCATTTACACACCTTCTAAACTTTGTTATATGTTTCCTCAGCTCCCACATTGTGTGGCAGTGGTTGACTCTGCTGTCTACAAAAAAAAAAAAAAAAGATATATAAAACTGCGATCACCTACTGGGCGCAGGCATACTGAGATTACAGTTCGTGTTTGGGAGATAAGTGGTCTCTTCCTGACCACGAACGGAAACTATTCAGGTTTTGTTCAGCACAATTATTGGTGCCAAAATGTGGTATTTGTCTGGAAATTTAGTTCTTTAAAAAGCCCGAAGACGGGTAGAGCAAAGGTTGACTTTCTTTGGCCAGAGTTTGAGTATCTTGTCCCTAATTTCGCAAACAAGTGCCAGAGTTCGACTTCACTTCTGGTTGTTCGGTTTTGATGAAGCAACTTTTGGGACTAAATTTCCAAAGAAGTGCTAGATTGGCTTTACTGCTCGTCCTTCGGATCATACGTGGCATAATCGGGCCAAGTCTGGTACTTTGGCACTTCTATAGCGAGGAAAAAATAAAAATGAAAGACGTTTACAATTCCCTGTAATGCTGAATTACAGCGCAGCTCTTGAGGAAGAGGAAGGGAGAGTACGGAAAGAAGAAGGGTGTGTACTTGGGCTAGTTGGTTATTCATGAATAGGAGGTAAAAGCGCTAAAAAACGACGGACAAGTTGAAGAATGACGAACACCACAGAGCGCTTAGCGCTCTGTGGTGTTCGTCATTCTTCAACTTGTCCGTCGTTTTTTAGCGCTTTTACCTCCTATTTACGGAAAGAAGGGCATCCTCTTCTTTTCCCCTCCTCCTCCCCTCCTCCCCCTCCCCCTCCCTCCCTCCTCCCTCGTGACGCCACTCGTGAAGGCTTCGTGATGGTCACTGTGAAGGTCGTGGCCTTTGTCGTGACCTTCATGAATGACCTTCGTGACGTCACTCGTCATCCCAGTGACGTCACAGGCGACGTCACGTGAGATGTCATTGTAGGAAACGTCAGCCGTTTCTCTGGCGTGCTACTTGCGTATTTTGTTTCAGATGCCAAAGTGGTCGGCAAAACGAGGCACCACAAGCCCGTCTCGTCTGCGTGCTTGAAGGCACTCTTCATCAAGAGGGCCATCCACTTCTCGCGCTCGTGGGATCTCTGCCTGGTGTCGTGTATCATGCCCTGCCTTGCCATTCTCGCCATCTTCGTCGTGGAGGACCTGCTCTTGCCGCAGCCACCCAGCGAGGTCCCCGGCGAGATGACCTTGCCGGTGACGCTTGACGCCATCAAGCCTTCTGGTGCACGAGTGTTTGTGCTTCAGGAGACCGGAAGAGACCAGGAGCTGGCAGACATGTTCGTCCGGCTCACGGTGTCCGGAGGACATGCCACCGTGCGTAACTTCACGGATGCCAGACGGGGCCTCTTCATGGAGGCAGCGATGGACTTCTGGGGGTACACCCAGACCTACATTCTCGGAGCTGCGTTCACGAGGGACGGGTGCGCTCGTTTTTGCCGCCTGTTTCCCTTTTGCGCATTGGGGCTCCCGAATGCATCAACGCATCGTTGACTAGCGTGTTTTTCTAGTCGTAATTTCGTTTCTTGATTTTCTGCCGGGTGACGTCGCACTAGGGTGTCGTAATTGCGATGACTGTATATGGAGATAGTTCTCAAGGAATTGGCGGAACTTTTTATGGCATAAATGAGAGGACAGGATATACTTCCTTTCAGTTATAGCTCATTACAACTGGACAGGTTTAGTCGTATGGATGGTTGGCTGGAAGACATGAACCTGCGCGCACACCGGGAAAGCGGCGCAGTCTTTTTCTTGGGGCTGTTACAAAACTTGTATGTCGTGGTTCGCGACGTTCGCCCGTTGATAGCTACGTGTAGGCGACTTCCTGCAGAGATCGTGGTGCATTGAAGGAGATTATTGCAAAATTTCGTGCACACCGAAAAGAATAAATAAACAGCTACTGGGAAGGCCGAGCATCTTGTCGAATCTTTCACCATAAGACGGCGAAACATGGTGAAACCCTCTAAAGCCTCAGTAACACTGCTCATACATCATACAAAGGACAAAGTGTTCGCGACAGACACGTTGGGAGAATTATCTGCGCCTCACACATACCCCAAGAACGTTTGCTTCATACGTGTGTATGCTTCGAACCTGCTTGCAGACAGTATTTTTATAACTAATGTGACATATAGTATTTTTATAACCAATGTGACATAAAGCATTTTTATAACCAATGTTACATAAAAGCAAGAAACAAGCATCACACAGTGTCTGCAGACTGTTTTTTACATGGTGTACCAGCAGTATGACTGCGGGCTTATAACGTCGTTTGGTGTCTTCAAGTGAAACATCGATAAACATAGTGAGGCTTCATTTTAAACTTTTTTCTCGAATTCTGCAATTTGTTTTTGTTACTTTTGTTTCTTAGTTGGGCAGTACTCTCCCGCGAAGTGGACACATCAATCATTCTTATGTATTTAGAGTTCTTCGACCTGAATCTGAAACTTCCATCGCTCGTTTGAAAAGGTCTTGCAGCGAAGTAGATACGTGCGCCGTTCCCACAGTGCGCACATCACAGTGACACGATTGCCATCCCCGATCCGTCCACAGGGTGGAACTCTGGTACAGCGCGTACACCAACGGCAGCCAGGCCGTCGCGATGAACCTGCTGACAACCGCGCTGCTCCGACTCCGAACGGGCAATCCGACGGCCGACCTGTCGGCCACCGTCGTGGTCCATGAGCAGCCGGTCGATAGCGACCGGCACGACGTCGATCTGGCCTCGGAGATGATCCGCAAGAGCGTTGTCTTCCGCAGCTTCTCCTTCCCGGTGGTGACGTCCCTGATCGTGGCCGGCTTCGTCCTCTTCCCGGTCGCGGAGCGCACGTGCCAGGCCAAAACGTTGCAGCTCATGACCGGCATGTCGGGGAGCGCCTACTGGGGCTCCAACCTCATGTTCGACCTTGTCGTGTACTGGGTCATCTGGATCTTCGCCGCGATGGTCGTGGTCCAATACGTCGAGCTCTTCATTGACTCCATACGTAATCGTGGGGACTAATTCATCGGCTTGTCCCTCTAACCAAGCGCTCTGTATCTTTTTTTTAACGTTGTTCCGGGGATTTTATTTAGTGTGCTGGCGCAATGCCTCCTATACTCAGTTTCAGCGTTTATCTCGCAATCCAAATATGCCGAGTCATTAAGCTATGGACGCATCCGTGGTGTCTGATATTTTGAAGAGCAACCCAGGACCCGTTTCACAGCCATGCATAGACAAAGATGGCAGCATGAGGAAAAACCGCAGCGAACGCTATGATCCGATGGAGCCAATGAATCGCTACCGAAAGTTTTTCCTCACGGCGCTCGTTGTGTCATCTTTGTGCTTTTGCTACCTTATGTATATTTGCTGAACCTACCACGAACAGACATTGGCGGAAAGTTTTCAATTTCCCATCTTCCGTCTCTTCTTGTACGAAGAGAAACAAATGAAATTGAATTGAACTAAATTGAATGCAGTCCTAATCCCCCTCCCCCTGCCCCCAGTAGCCAGAGGTCCCTAAAGAGAATATTTCCAGTTCCGACGAGACGCGGTAGGCGTACTGGAAAAACGGTAGGCGATACGCGGCATGGCAACACCGCTCGCGCCTGATTGGCTCCTCCTAAAAAAAATGAAAGTCGTTTACGACTCCCTGTCACGCCGGAAGAGCGCAGCTCTTGAGGAGGAGGATGGAACGGTACTGAGGGATAGGATGGAAAAGTACTGAGGGATAGGTGACTCCCTGAGGTCACATGACCTCAGGGGGGTCACGTGAACTAAGGGGGGTCACATTACATGTGGGTCGCGTGACCTGAGGGGGTCACGTGACCTCAGGGGGGTCACGTGACCTTAGCAAGTAACCCTTATGACCCTCGTGACCCTCGTGAGGGTAACCATCGCAACCCTCGTGAGGGTAACCCTAGTAACCTTTGTGAGGGTA
This sequence comes from Ixodes scapularis, assembly GCF_016920785.2. Taxonomy (NCBI): domain Eukaryota; kingdom Metazoa; phylum Arthropoda; class Arachnida; order Ixodida; family Ixodidae; genus Ixodes; species Ixodes scapularis. Next base: position 93,321,188 of record NW_024609883.1, on the reverse strand, counting down.
ACTCTCGTGACCCCCGTGAGGGTAACTCTCATAACCCTCGTGACCCTCGTGAGGGTACCCCTTTTGAGGATAACTAACCCTCGTCACCCTCGTGAGGGTTACGAGGGTTACCAGGGTTACTCTCACGAGAGTTTCGAGGGTAACCGTCGTGATCCTCGTGAGGGTAACCCACTAATCTCTATGACAATTGCTGGATCGCGTTTGCCCGCTCCGCGAATGCGGTCACTGGCGGCCATCTTTAGGTAGAGTTATATCACCTCTAGCCAATGTAAGCTGCTGCAGCCGCTATCATTCATCCATGGCAGATAGCGTTTTGGCAGGTGGGTTGGCAGGCTGCGGTCAAAATAGCGTGGATGATATTGCGTGCTTGATTAAAATTATTTGACGAAACATGTTTTTGAAACCCGGCGTGAACAGTAGTCCGGTTTTTGAGGACCTGGTAAAAGTTTCACGAAATCGCAGCACCGGGAGAAAAGCAGCACAGCACGTATCGAAAGTCGCATCGAAAGAAGCATCGAAAGCAGACGACGGTACGGAGTCTGCTTTTGATGCGAGCTGCGCTGCTTTCCCCCGGTGCTGCACTTTCGTAGAACTTTGGCCGGGTCCTCAAAGATGAGGCTACCGTTCACGCCGGGTTTCAAGAATCTGCTTCGTCGAACAACTTCAATCAAGCACGAAATGTCACCCACGGTACAGTGTACTAGATCTACGGCTATTCTTATGGCAGCCTGCCGCCATTGCGCTGTCCGCCATATTACTATGATGGCTAGAGATGATATAACTCTACCTAAAGATGGCCGCCAGTGACCGCATTCCGGTCCATAGGAGGAGCTGGTCAAACGCGATCCAGCAAATAGACATAGAGATCAGTGGGGTAACCCTTGTGACAGTAACCCTCGTAACCCTCACGAGAATTACGCCGACGGCGGCGACGCCGCTTAAAGGCTGAACTCCATGGAACGAAGTATGTCCCTAGTAAAAAAATCATTTGTATGAGAAATTTCTTGTGTCCAATAAACACATATGAATCATACAATATATATAAGAACATACAAGAACCATATAAGAATTATATGAGAACTATATAAGAATTATATAAGATATATAAGAACCCCATAAGAAACTTATAACAAAGTTCCCACTAGTTTCTTATATGGTGCTTGTATGTTCTCATATCTTATATAGTTCTTATATACTTATATAGTTCTTATAGTGTTCTTATACGGTTCTTATATGTTCATATATATCTTGTATGATTCATATGTGTTTATTGGACACAAGGAATTTCTCATACAAATGAGAATTTTCAGTAGGGGTGACGAATAACTGGCGAACGCCGCCCGACGGCACGCTCGCTTTGTGCGCGACGTAGCAGCCATTGTGTTGATTCCACGCGCAGAGCAAAAGCCGCCGGGCAAGATTCGTCGGTTATTCGCAGCATAATCGCCCCATGGAGTTCAGCCTCAAGCCGGAAACGGGCGCCTAAGAGCTGCGCTCTATAGACGATTGCAAGCTGGGCGACTGGCCGCCGCCATGTCTCTGCTCGAGCGGGCACGCCCGTGCGATTACGAGCTTGCCAAAGCTACGTTCACCCGCGCGTTGCACGCGCTTGCACACATGGGGCACCACTTGTGGCGCCATGCTTGCAATTGTCTATAAGGACGCTGTGTTTTCACACATAGCAACGGGCGGTTGCTGCGCTGGCCGGCAAAGGGTTCGCGTTGCGCGTGTGTGTATCACTGGAGCGATTTTTACTCTACTCCCCACCCCGTTCACGCTGCTTGGCGGCGACGTCGCGCTTGTATCACTAGGGCGCATCTAACCCCCCTCCCCCCCTCCGGTGCGACAACCTCCAGCTAGGCTGTCGCACGTTCTTAAAGAATAGAGTTCCCTCCATGCATCGCGGCAGCGGTAGCGTAGTGAAACTGGCTGGTGAGATCGGTCTATTGACCCTTAGTCTTTTCATTCGGTAGAACCCCTTCCGTTGTTTGAAGCAATTATATAAAAACTGCCTACAACAAAAAAAAAACAAAAAAAAAAAAAAACATCGCACTGTTTTTTGTTTTGGGATTTTTTTCCGTCGTTCTGATGGCCTAATGCCACATTCATTAGCTGCAAACGATAATAAGATGCCGGAGAGTATATCACGCCCTCAATGATTATAGTTGCCTACATTCACTAAACAAAAATAGAAATACATATACTTTTTTTTTCAGGGTACAAACATTTATCATTTATAGACCTTTGCAAAAAGGTATATAAAAAGCCTCTGCCCGCTGCCGTCTTTGTCTGATGGACTTTGGAACGACTACTGAGCATGCGCTGTTGCTCTGCTGTACGGCATATCAGACGCTGTGAAAGCGTCCACAGCTCTGTGACTCAGCATTTTTCACCCGGGTGATAAGCGATGCAAAGGTCTAATAATAATAATAATAATAGTCTTTATTTTATGTGTCCACAAACAGCTCAGGGACTTTTGTGTGGTACACAGCAATTGCCGACAAGATAAAAGTATAAGTACAGAGAAAACATGGCTGTACCAAGAAAGTACTCACAAAACAAACGAAAAACACAAGGTGCCATCTGACATCTGACAAGCAAGATAAGGTAAAATAAGAAGAGCGAGGCACTGAAAATACCAATCAGCAACCCCAAAACAAAAAAAACAAAACAAAAAAAAACGCTAGAAATTGCAAACTTCTGGGATTATTTACTCCGAAAAGTCTACTTGTCACTGAATATATCTAGGAGCGAACAATCCAACTTATTAAAATCATGCTGCCTTTGTATTAGGGGAGACGTGTAAAAAAAAAAAAACGTGGATATAAAAAATAGCGATTACGGCTCGAATCTGGTGGGGCGTGAAAACATACAGCGCTTAACAAGACAGGACAGTCGACAAGCCCATTGACAAGTTTGGGTAAAAACAAGATATACCGACAACGCCGTCTGTCAAACAAAGTAGATAAACCAAGTCTCTTGAGCAGCCAATAATTATAATAAAAGTTACGTAAAAAAAAAAAGGAAGGATCGAAAACGATGCGAATTAAGCGATTCTGTACACGTTCGATAGAGCAAGATGCTTTATCATTTATACAATTCCACACTATAGATGCAAACTCGAGTTTTGAGCGAATTAGACAACAAAATAAACGAACGATACATGCATGGAGGCGAATACAAACGCTGTATTACTTGTATTTTCATATTAACCGGAGACACGGAACGATAGAAGTACAGACAAAACAACAAGTCTCAATCGTAGAAGGCATACTTGTTGTTGAGACTTGTTCTTTTTGTCCGTTTTTCCATCATTCCGTGTCTCTAATTATTATGCAAGTTCTTCACCCGGCTCACCTGTGTTTTTACCCTTTCTTCGAGTATTACTTACAGTTTGTTGCAGCGGATTTTTTTTTCCAGTGACAATGTAATAATTTATTGTTGTCTTCATGCAGTCGCCCTGATTGTGGTCATCGGAGTGTTTTCGGGCTTGGCTCTTCCGTGTGCCTACCTTCTGTCCCGGAGAGCAAATACGCAGTACGGGGCCTTCGCCATCGTCACAATCACCTTCAGCTTTTTCGGTGAGGGTTCGAGATGACAACGCAGGATTCATAAACCAGAGTTCACTCATGCATACCCTGGTATACAGTCGCAAACGATAGAGTTATTAGAGAGTTTTAGTAGATCGTTCCGATACCTCCGATAGCCCCGATAACGATACTAAGCATGCTCAAGAGAGGCGGTGGCGGAGTATCGGGTATCGTTATCGGAGGTATCGGAACGATCTACTAAAACTCTCTATAAGCGAGGATAAGACCCCTTCCGGAATTCGCGAGCCAACTATTAGAAGGTCGGAACGACTGCACAATGGCGGAACAACGGACATTGTGGAACGGTGGAATGTTCAAGTCATTCCATAAGATATCGAACGTCGGAGCTCGGCCAACGCTGGGAGTCGACAATTTAATCGAACGGCGTCGACAGTGCAACGTCACTGCGCTCATCACCTTTTAGAGCGCAGCTCTTAGGGGCCCGTTTCCGGCTTGAGCGGCGTCGCCGTCGCCGTCGGCGTAACCGCGAGATCACGTGACCCCCCTGGTCACGTGACCCCCCCCCCCCGAGGTCACGTGACCCCCTGAGCTCACGTGGTCGCGTGACCCCCTGAGGTCACGTGACTCCCTAAGGTCACGTGACTCCCTAAGGTCACGTAACCCCCTGAGGTCACGTGACCACCTGAGGTAACGTGACCCCCTGAGGTCACGTGACCCCCTGACGTCACACGAACCCCCTGAAGTCACGTGACCTCAAGGAGTCACCAATCCCTCAGTATGCTCCCATCTTCCTCTTCAAGAGCTGCGCTCTAACCGGCGCTACAGGGAATTGTAAACGGCTTTCAATTTTTTCGGTGGGTGTTTTTTTTTTCTTCTACTCCAACCACACGCGTAAGGTGTTCCGTGACGTTGCGGTTTTAGTCCGCCATAGTGCAGAGATTCCAGAGCTGCCAACAGAGGGCAGTATTTCAAAGGGGGTCCATATTGTGCAAATAGGCGGCATTTCAGCGGCTGCTCGACTTTTGCCGCTACTCCCTACTTTGTCGGCAAACGATCGCCGAGTCAACACCGATAGTATTGTATAGTGCTCGGTGAAAAAAAAGTAAACCGCTTATCATCATTTATATGCCTCGCGAACTTATTATCAGACACCCGCTCAACCTGCTGACCCGGTGGATTCAGCCAGGCTTGATTTTGCCGTCTGTTGCCCGGAACGCCTCTATATTCTACAAAATCAGCATTAACTCTGCAACAGCCGATCAAGTGGGGAGTGACGCCAAAAAAACTGAACAGCTGCCGAAACCTGGATAATGGTTGAGCTTTCGGCTGACAGCGCGGCAGGCCTTGTAAGCCACGCGTTCGCCCGCTCGCAGCTGGCTTTTTCATATCGTTTAAACTAGAGTCACTAAATGAGCCGCGCTTAGAGTCTCGGCACTCCGTTCCCCGACATTGTTGTGGGCGCCGCCATTTTGGCTCGTATGCAGAGCAGACGCAACTGCTGATCGTCATGATTCAAAATTGCAACTTCCTCAGCATTAGATTCGGTGTTAGGAGGTGGAGGTCGGAAAAGCGTTTCCTGTGATTTGAGATAAAGCTTCAGATAACTGGCAACCACGATCTTAAGACACAATATTGCCAAGTGTCTTTACTCTGAAGCGTAGCTTATTTGGTGGCACTAGTTTCAACCGTAGAATGAATGAGTTACACCCCGCCCCAAGCGCCCTCTGGTGAACCCAAGGACCCACAGAAAAGTGAGCGTGGAGAAAACGCACTTTTGGCACTACCTGATGGACTCCATTAGATCGCAGGACTGGCTGCGGTGAAGCCTAAAGTAAAGCGGGATGCGACACACTCCCAATCTGACTCCAACCTCGTGACGCCGCCAAGCTTGCCGTTCACGTTGACTGAAAGTCAGTGGGGCGTAATTTCGAGGAGGACGTAGCTCTTGCCGTCAATATATTTACGCGATCTATTACGACAGCCTCGCCCAAAATTACTTGAAATACGGGGCTTGCATTGACACCAAATTAGCCGCCATTGTGGTGCAGCGTACATTTTGGACCGCAGAATCCTTTTTCTTTAGTCGGCAAGAAGATGGCAGGGATGACCACCAGCATGCTGCGGTGATGTCACGTGCCAGGCACACGTAGCCTCATTATCCTATACACGCAGTGGTCTCAAACTCATTCGAGTGTGGGGAGCAGATAGCCCACCTCCGAAAAGGACGCGGGCGAGGGATAGGGGGGGGGGGGGGGGGAGGCAATATTTTGCTATTGTGGGCCAGAGCTATAAGCGAAAAAAAAAAATCATTGGTGTTTCACGTTGCAAAGCAGCTGACCATCCCAGCGACATCTAGACAAGGAACCTTGTGCTGTCTGCTTTTCGTAAGCTAACAGTTTTGCCGTCTTTAGCTTTCATTTGCATGCACGACAACTTTGGGCCCCCAGATGATGTTATAACGAGATTTAAAACACAGCCACACCACAGCACTGACAGTTTTAATATAACGAGAGCAAGCACACCGTCATTGTATTGTCAAATATTCACTAGGATCAACAGGTATACAAAATGTCTCTTCCTGCGGCAGTTTCTACTTTCCTAGCGATTTTTATAGCAGCATTATAAGAATATCAAGACAATAATCTTTAAGCCTTTTTATGTCAGCTAAAAGCCCGAGCTTACAGATTTATTTTTGGCAGTTTCTTCTGATTAAAAGTTTGTGCAGCCGGGGTGCCTCCTTGGGTAAAGAGCTCGCGCTTGTATCCCAGTGGTGGTATTGCCATTCCGGTTGGTTTAGACAACAAAATAATGAGAAGCCAATGTTTAGACTAAGCATTACTAAAAAAACAATACGCAGATTAGTGCAAAATAAGTGAATACGCTACATAAGCAGTGTTTTTTTTTATTTTTTTTTTTAGCGGAAATAAATTGACGATATAAATCTATTTTTCACGGCGCATCAGGCACTCGAGGCATATGAACGGGAGCTCGCATCAGCGGGATGCTTGCGGGCCGCTTTCCAAAGCGTCGCGGGTCGCGTGTTTGACATTCCTGCTATACAGCTTCGACAAAAAAGGTTCATACTGTACTCTGATAGTTCTCGTTGAGTAATTATTGTGCAACAATGAATCCGCGGTTGAACTTAACGGGCCGTTAAGTTCCGTAAAGCCGTGGTCACACTGTTATAATACATCACACAAAAGAGAGTCGGCAGTCACTGTCTGGTTGTATGACCAATCATATTGGTCATACAAAAAACAACAACCCCTCTGCACAGACATGTTTGAAGCCTACATATGTAAGGAGCAAACATACCTGGAGCACGTTTGGCGCGTGCCCGTATAATTTAGTCAATATTTCGTATGACTGCAGCGAACTGCGGGTCCTTTGTACGATGTCCCGTTTTCCAGGTACAAGCTTGCTCATCCTGTCGGGTCTCACGGGTGCCTACGAGCGCGACGAACAAGTGACGTTGGACTACGTCTACATGATGCTCCCGCCGTACGCCTTCCCCAGCTGCCTCATCAAGATCCTGAAGCTGGAGATGGAGAACAGGGTCTGCCTCAGGCACAGGCACAGCATCATCAAAGCCAAGTGCAAAAACCTGCGCAACGAAATGTGGGGACACATGCTCTACTGCTGCTCTAGTAAGCGCAGGATACTTCTGCCCTCTTGACGAAATATCTTTTGACTGATTGGGAGAAGCCGCAACAAAAAGTTGTTGCAAAAGGGGTGTGCCAATAGAGGTTACAATTGAATTGCGCTGCATCAAGCGTAACGTTTACGGGGCAAGGGAAAGCCATCCTTCCCTGTACCGCAGTGCAAGTCTTAAGTTCGTGGTGGATAAGCGCAACGCAGCTCAGAGCATGTGGAGTAAAAGCTCGCACTGCTGAACCTGCAGGGATCTCGAGTTCAAACCCCACCCTTGCCCGTTTCGATCTGGATGAGTATCGTACCAGCCTGCGGTCGTGTGATGCACGTGATGCACGTTAAATACCCCGGGATATCAGTCGTACTGTACTAACTAAAGTTTGAATCTACATCGTACACTGTCGCCGCATCTTCAAGGTTGAACAACGTTCTTTCGTTGTATAAACAAATTTTTAAAGTATGCGGCCGTACCTTAACGATTATTAAAGAGAATGGTTATTAAAGAGAACGCTTTGTTGAAGTTAGCTATGTCAATGCGCCATTTGAATGAAACAGACAAGAACACGTGCCTCGAAGTTTCTGCGGGGCACGGTCTGATCTTTCTTCGCCTTTCAGCCACAGAGGAAGAAAGCGACTATTGGTCAGCGGTGCATCCTTTGGGCTTCAGCCAGAGGGGCGTGGGCTATGAGGTGATTGTCATGGCCATTGAGGGGACGCTGCTGTTCCTCCTGCTCAGCTGGCTGGACTCCGGGTCCCTCCCCATCAGCGAGGCGTACGACCCCGACAAGCACAAGGCTAACGAAAGCCTGGATAGAGACGTGATGGCCGAGAAGGATACAGTGCGGAACATCGTGTCCAAGAAGATGTTCTCCAAGGCGGCTCTGACGGTAGAGGATCTACACAAGAAGTTCGCAACCGTGCACGCCGTCAAGGGACTGTCCTTCACTGTCCTGTCCAAGGTGAGAATAATCTCGTGCTACAGGCAGGCTTGTACTAAGGCGCTACAAGTAACGCGTTAGGGCCCGTTTACACAGTGGCGTTTGCTTAGGGCTGAGTCCTCGTGATCTCTTTAGACGGGAGAACGCACGTTGGTGCCATCTAGGTGGTAATTCTGAAACTGCATTTCACTTGAGCGAATGCTTAGCGGTATTTGAGAGAAAAAGTTTTTCAAAACCAAGAAAGAAAGAATGATCGGCGAAAAAATAGGAAATATACGAAACTTTCAAGTGTTCCACACATTCCCGATAGATGGCGCCAGTGCGTTCTCTCCTCTAGACTATACAGTTAACTCGACCCTCTTCGTAAAAAATTGTAAGTAATTTTAACTTTTAATGCAAATGGTCGTAAGCAGTCGCAAATGCGGGGACCGCTTCTGGAAGCCTCAAAGTGAATGTGTCGCTAAAAGACAGCTTCTTCAGGACTGATGCTGAATGTCGGCTGCCACTTTGAACTTGCCAGAAGGTTTCTTGAAACATTAGGCCACTCGTTACACTTAGAATTGAAGGATGCCGGTCGTTGTTCAAGTATTTTGGATAATTACACTTACCTGGTTTTTACAGCGGCGTAAATATATGCGTCCTACCGTACACAATGCATGACGCCACTTGATTTGACTACGCTTCTGTCGTGCATTTTCTCCCTTTAATTCGTTTCTGCTACTCAATTGTGTCCTGCTCTTTAATGTGATAAAGAAAAAAAGAATGCGTCAAAATGCCTGGCAGGCTTGCAGCAAGCTATGGAATAAAAAAAGTGAAAACCGTTTACAACTCCCTGTAACGCCGAATTAGAGCGCAGCTCTTGAGGAGGAGGAGGGAAGGGTACTGAGGGGGAGGGGTGATGTGACCTCGGGGGGGGGGGGGGGGGGGGTCACGTGACCTGGGGGAAGGGGGGGTCACGTGACCCCCCCTCCCCGAGATTACCGAAGGTAGCCGAGGTTTTCCCAAATGAACCCGAAATCCTCCCGAGGTCCTCCCGAAGGAACCCGAGGTCCACCCGAGGTCCTCCCGAAGGAACCCGAGGTCCTCCCGAGGTCATACCGAAGGAACCCGAGGTTTTCCCGAGGTTCTCCCGAAGAAACCCGAGGTCCTCCCGAAGGAACCCGAGGTCCTAATGGAGGACCTCGGGTTTCTCGGGGAAAATTTACCCATAATGCACCGCGCGGTTTCGCCGACGGCGACGTCGATGGCGACGCCAACGGCGACGCCGCTCAAGTTAGAAACGGGCGCCTAAGAGCTGCGCTTTAAAACTTGATCAGTGTAATTTGTAGCTTTATTTTGAGGTGCAATTTACAGCTTTTTTAGTTAGGAGGCCTCAGGTACATGAATTACGTTGTGCGAACTTGGTTCTGTGAGAAAGCAACGATAAATTAGTTGCCTTTATGAGGGAGGCCTGTTTTGTCTTGGAGTCCTCTTTATTATGCGTAATCTATCGCGGACGGCCCGCAGGAGTGCTTTGGTTTCCTTGGCTCAAATGGCGCTGGCAAGACCACCGCCTTCCAGATGCTCGCAGCACTTATTCCTGCGAGCCGCGGAGAGGCGTACATGAGGAGGTGCATCCTGTCTTGGGAAGCCAGGAAGGTAGGCAAAGGACGCGAAGACGAGCCGAGCCAATTGCTGAATAAGACAAGATGGTTGTCTCGGTTTGTCTTAAACTTTGTTTCACCTTCAGTCTGAGCGTAGTCAAAAGCTATAAGACTAACAGACAGACAAACCAAAAACGCAATGTCGCGGCGCATTCATTGTCCATAATTGGTTCATCTTGTGGTAGCATTCTATTCTCACCGAAGGACGACGAACGCAGTTTGGTTGCTTTTTGGCACTGTTCTATTGCCCCCATCGACTCGTAGTGTCGGCTGCGCCTTGCGGAACGAAGTATAGTCATGTTATTTTCCATAGGTTTGTTAGACGTACCAGGACACCCCCGCACAGTCCTCGTTTCCGTCCGTGCAGCTGCTACAAATCAATCATGTCGGTTTATATTCTTTGTTTAATCCAGATTTTTGAAAAAGTGCCATAGCCTTCACTATCTGTTTGACCACATGATAATATGTCTATAGCAATATACTTGCATATCCAACGAATATCGTAGTCTAAAAACGGTTTCGGTCAAAGATGTTGTCTGTGCAGTGATAATAAATATGATATATGGATAGCTCATTGTTCTCTACAGGTTACGTTTCTGAATGATGCCGTTTTTGGGCCTCGTCATTGGCTGTAAGTGCTACATATGAATGACTTGCATTAACGTCACAACAGCCATGATGGAGGCCTTGAGGCTGAGCTCGTACCTTGTGCTCTCATTACGGACAGGATTTGTTTTTCTCACCGATAACAAGTAGGAATGGGCTGAGTACGTGCGGTGCGTTGACGACACGTGCAAGTCTTATTTTATAAGTGCAGTGATCGGGCCACGACGTACTTTGTGGGAAAGCAGACTGGCGAATATATCGGAGGGCTTGGACGCCAAGCTATTATATTGCAGCCTTCTTTATTATTGTTGACTGTGTTTCGTGTGTCCACGGATATGTACAGATATCCTAGTAGAGGGAAGACTTTTCTCGAGAATGCCTCATGTTCCAGTGGCAGTCCAAGGTCGGGTACTGCCCTCAGTATGGCGGACTGCTGGAGACCCTGACTGCCCGCGAGTACCTGAGACTGTTCGCATCCCTGCGCGGCGTATCGACCCACAAGATCGATCAGCTGGTCGAGAGCATCTTTAACCTCATGGGGCTCGACGGCATCGCGGACAACCGGTGTGGAACTTACAGGTTGGAACACTGCCCCGGGACCACAGGATTGCCCCAAAGACTGCATCCTGACGCACGTCTTTGACGTTGTCGTCACTCTAAAGCGGTGACCCTGTCTGCCTAATGAAGCAGGCACAGGCCATTGTCCGTTGAAAAAGCGGACACCTGGGACTCTAAAGTCTTTTTCACACGCTTGAATTTGCTTACGACCGAGTTTTTGTGATCTCTTATGACAAGAGAGCACACTGGCACGCTGGCGCCATCTCTTAGGTGGCCCTGAAGCTGCATTTCACTAGAGCAACAGCTTTGCGGTGTTTTCGAGATCAAACGTATTCTCTGTGTAGGAAAAATAGTAATTTACAACATTGTCACAAGTTTTTCGAGCCAAGAAAGAAAGAATAATGCGCGAGCTCTTTCATTACTTCCGTAACGTGCATTCCAAGCGATCGATCGTCTCTTGCTCTTGGCAGACGATAAGTGGGAGCTAATTATGAGAGCATGCGCCGTGGAAGATCAGCTCATATATGCCCCTAAAGAAATTCCGTGAGTCCCATTTTCTGCAGAATACAGTGGCGATCACAGCGAACTGCAGAAAGATCCTAATCAATGACAAAGCTCAGAGTGCGAATAATACGTCTAAAAAAATGTCACTGTGCTCAAGGACAGTGAGAAAGTGAAACGTTGCGCTTATTGTCCATGCGCACGTCGCATTTTTTAGGCCTAAATGTTTCCCGATGCCTCGTCATTTGCAGGGATTCATTTGTTGATCACCGTAATGGCTGTGCTTTTACGAGGAAGCAAACTCGCAAACCTTTTTCGAGGGTATGTCGTCCAGGGGATACCACGCCTAAAAGGAATCGGAGAATCAGCTCATCACTCCAAACACTCTGGAGCGCCTTGTCTCTCGCAAAACACTCGGAAAAACCAATCGCTGCAACCTAGGAAGAGGGCTCGGAAGAAAATGAAACTAATAATATATTTAAACACACCAAAAATCAGCAGTCCTGTGTTAATCTGTTAACCCACAGTCAGTGATAGCTGCGATACGTCACGGCGAAGTCGTTGGTCATCGACGTCTTGTTCACGCACCGCTGGGTCCATGAACAAAAAAAGCCTTCGGAACGAAATAGAATCTTAACATTTTCGTCCGAACGTGTGTTTTTGTTTCCTGTTTTTGTTGTTGTTGTTCAAGAGCACGGTGATAGCGCGTCTCCCTACGCAAGCTCTTCGCATCGACAGTACAACGATGGCATTTTGTTATCAGCTACTTCTTTGTATTTTCCCAGAGAGCGCGTGCAGTTGGCATCAGGTATTATACAAAACCCCAAGTATAAAGCGGGTTGTTAACGCGATGGCGGAGCCCTCTGGAAAAGCCTCCGCTTCGCACGCAGCGTACCCAGGTTCGACCCCCGAGGGCGGTGGGCGATCTTTTTTTTGGATTTGGTAACACCAGCGACGGACACCCTACACCCTACTACGTCAACTACAACATCAACAACAGCAACTACTACTACAACATCAACATCAACAACGGACGTCATTTCCAGTGGGGGGAAGAGCCCCCAACATCTATCGCTGCAGTGATTGTCTCTCCCAAGCGCTTTGTGCGAGAGCAGGCGCTCCAGATTTCTTAGAGAGCATCTTCACCCTGCACGCGGATAACGGTTTGATCACTGACCATTGGTCTAACCGGCCGACCTCCCCTGCCTGTTGCATTTACAGCGGGGGCAACAAGCGCAAATTGAGCATGGCTGTGGCCATCATCGGCCTCCCGAGGCTCGTGCTTCTGGACGAACCCACGGCCGGCGTGGACGTGGTCGCCAGGAGGCGGATGCTGTCCGGCCTCAAGGTCGTCATGGACTACTCGGACATGTCCGTCGTCCTCACGTCGCAGAAGTAAGCGCTGCACCTTAAAACGAAAATGACTGCACTGGCTTTGATTGAAATTCGACAGTACTTCGCATCACATTCTATACTAGGTTTGTTTATGAAACGGCGTGATGTGAAAATTATATGTATAATTTTAGTCGACATCGGTAAAGTTTTCCATCACGTTTAAAAGTAATTAACCTATTTTCCTGATCTCTAGTCTTTTAAACTTTACTAGTTACTTTGTGATTTCACGTGACCTTGCGATGTCACTTGAGATGCGAGTCCTAAATGTCTACTTTCCGCTGACGTGACCATGTAAAGTCACGTGACCCTGTGACATTCATGCCGTGAGACTTGGACAAGCAAGAAAGGTCCGTTGAGGGTTCCCATGCAATGCTATTGCCTTAAAGGGGCACTGACACCCCAAAGGTTGTATTTTTTATGGTCTAAAACGATGCACCTTGTAATCATAAACACGCAAAAAAAAAAAAATCGCCCCCGCGCGCGCGCGCTTTTTTATTTTTGGCGTTTTTCTCTCCCGCTGCTCACCTCCTCGCTTCTTTTGATCGGTGACGTCAAAAATCATAAAATTTAGAAGCTTTGCAGACGACATTTCTATAACATTTAATAACGGCAATTGTAAAACATGTCTTTTAACGCAATTGCGAACTCACTACGGCCCCTCTTTTTGAAATACCAAAAATCAGAGTCCGGTGTGATGTCGCTTCCTCGATTTGTATCCTCCCTCGGAAAACTTGGCGGCCCTCGAGCCGTAGATGATCGGTGAGTCGGGGGAAGAAACCGGTCTTTTCCCGGTCGGTCCGCCGGCGCGTCGGGTCGCGGTGGCAACGGCGCTTTACTTTGTAGCGTGGAGCGGAGGTCCGAGAGAAAGTCAACTCGCAGGAGACCGCAAAATTTGACGTCAGTGCACTGGCGCGGATCGCGCGGGAACTTTGAATTCGGCATTTGGAAATTGTTTCTTCCCAAGTTTCAAATTTTTAGAGTAATGTCCCGGCATCGTTTTCAATCGTTTCAAATAATAATAAAAAAAAATTGATGTGTCATTGTTTTTTTAAAAGGCGTACTGGTTGCAAGCGTTGCCACCAGATGGCTCCTCGACATGCGGCTGATGGTAGCCTATCGCGGACTTGACTTCCTATGCTTCTCTATAGAAGACATGCTTGTTTTGAAAGTCGTGTTCTGGGTTTGCTGGGTCATGTAGAACTTGGCATTTTGGCTACGCGTGTTGCTTAGACACTGTTTCGTCATTGACCCTTGTTTCATGGTTCAATGGTGGCAAGGCAGCTCCATCCACTAGAAAATATTTGTTCTTTTAAATACATTGGTGTTCATTTTTAAGTTCCTACCTATAATAGAAAACTCATTTTGGACACATAACTTCAAGCGCAAATAAAGCTTTTGGATTCTTAAAACGCCATCTTTATCAAATTTCAGAAGTCAAACAGTTTTCATACTGCATCCTCGTCAGATCCAAGCTGGAACATGCTTCTACCATCTGTAATTCTCAAAAGACTTATCTTTCCGACATGTTAGAATCAATTCAAAAGCGCGCGACTCGCTTCATTCTTCACAACGATTCAACCTCAAATATTTCAATACAAAAAAAAAGCTGGATTTTATTACTTCCTCTTAAACACAGGCGCGCTGTAGACAGACTATCTTTTTATCATAACATGTTTTGCACACCTCGGACTGGTCATGAATTTCGCTCACCAGGTAGTCTCCCTACGTCATGAGCCTTGTAATAAGCTCGAATTGCCTTTTGCCAAAACTAACACTTTTAAAAATTCATCCCTCATTTTGTGTAGGAGTGATTGGAATGAAATACCGTAATACTTCGTTATAATAATTATTCATCCCTTATTTTCAACTGAGCTCACTGGACATGTGTTTTTTCATTAGCATGTTGCAGGTAATCATTGAAGGCGAACAGCGTTTGATAAGTTGTTTGCCTCTTTTGTATTTACCTTATATGTGTCAAATGCATTTGTACATTACACCGCTTGTGTAATTCCCCACTGGGGCCCGTAAGGTATAATAAATTAAATGAAATAACAGTTTTATGAACGCGTTGAAGCGGAGAGATCTCTGGCGCGGTGTTGAAACCAGCGTCCGTCAAAATCCCAGCAGACGCTCCAGTCTGATAGAACATGCACACGGGTGCATGGCAACGATGCACTTTTTTTATTTTTTTCTACTTCAGTTGTACCGTCTGAACGGCGGATCGACGCTGGACGCGTTAAGTCGGCGCTCCTTTACTCCTATTCCGACTCTCCGAGTTTCATACTCCGAACGCGGCAACTAAACGGAGCATAGCGTGCAGGAGCGCGACACACCGAAACTATCGACGAGCCGCAGGACCGCACTTCCGCCTGCGCGGTTATGACGAACCCGGCATCACCATATGGAAAAAGATCTATTCATTTACCATGCATGGTGTTCAGATTTAAATGGAAGACAACATTCCCTCTTGTCGACGCAGGAAACTGTCAAACTTGTCGGATTTTCCGTGGTTCCATCAAGGTGCTACGCCGATTCCGGCACGCCACCCTTTAATAGATAGCACGCCAACTCGTTTTCGGGCGAGATGCATGAACAAACCTTTTCCGCAACGCTATCTGATGTTTTGGCTTTCCAATCGAAGTATCTTGGTTCGCTGGGCTAGGCATTCTAAAAAGGGCAGCGGTCCGAATGTCTTCTCATCTCGACAACTTTTTGGTCGCGATGCTATCGGCACGCTACCGTTTTGTTTTGTTGTTATTTTGAGTGACCCACCAACAGCTTAACGCCTCCTTAGCGGTGCAATTATCATTGAGTCAATTAGTAGTAAAATTTTAAACAGAATAAAAAAAAAATGTTAGGACAAAACAACAGTCTCAACACACTTTCAAAATTTACACTCTCCATCAAAAATATCAATACTAACATTCCCACAAATCTGTTCTAAATGGTTATACGTCAGTTGTAGGCGTATCATGGGTGCAGCATGGTAAAAATCGGTAGGGTAAAAAAAAAGTATAAAGTTTACAAGACCTACGAGGAAAGTGCAAATAGATGTGACTGAGTAGCTCCGGTGAATCAATTATACCATTTACAATCCTATACAAATATGTCAGTCCACGAATTGTTCTCCCGTTGTGCAACGAGTCTAACTTCACGTTTGATAGCTGAATTCATTTTCAGGCGAGATGCACGAACAAAACTGCTTGGGTAAGCACTATTGAGCAGAAAAGGGGCAGTGGTCTGGACGCGCCCATCGTCTCGAGAAGGTTTCGGTCAGCGCAGCCATCTTGTTTGTGGGCGTCACGTCACGGAGCGCGAAGAAGTCACTCGCGCTCCGAGAAATGCTCGGTGCACGAAGAGCGCGCTTGTATGTCATATCGTCTTCTCCTCTCATTCGGTTTCTCGGCGCGTGTATATTTTACACCACGCCCCTCTTCCAGGATGGACGAGTGCGAGACGGCTTGCGACCGGATCGGCATCGTGCTGGCCGGGCAGTTCCGCTGCCTCGGCACCCTCCAGCACCTCAAGGACAAGTACGGCACGGGCTCCACCATCAAGCTGAAGCTGCAGAGCAGGGACGCCCAGCTGCGCAGGAGCGTCGAAGACGCCATCGTGGCCCAGTTCCCGGGCATCCAGCTCATGGACTTCCACCAGGCAAGGCGCCCATCGATGCATGCTCTTCTTTCTTGGAAGTGTAATATTGCTGTAGCAAAGCGACATCTTAACTTTACGGCACGTGGAACGGGTTTTCGAATGTTGTGTTTAGGATCCTTGACACCTTACCAGGGTTTAGCATGTTTCAAAGTACGCTCTGCTGACTCGTACGCTACGTAGATCCCGAAAGTAGCGCGATAGACCATTTTCAAAAATGCGTGCCATCTAGTAGCTGCGGCGCCAATTATCTTAGCCCTTGATTGCTTTGACGCGTGTCCTCTGAGCATGTATTGGACACGAGAGCTGAGTCAGCGTTCGGCGAGGACTGGGATTCAATCAGACGCTTCGTGCCCCATGGATGGATGGATGCATGCTAACGGCCGCTCCCTTTATAACGGGCGGTAGCTCTCGCCGCCTAGCTGTTCATCTCTCTTGCCACTGCGAGTTCAGAACATAAAGAAAACAGAGCGAACTTATCACATGGCCGATAAGTGCCCTGTTTGTTTTCTTATCCTCATTTTTTCTTTGCGTTCTAGTATCGCAAAATGCTAAACGAACATGAGCCGCTCTTTCTATTCACGGGTTTGCCGTAACATGTCGAAAATGCTATGGGGGGCGCCGCATACTTCCGGATTGGTTGAATGAACTGCAACCATACCCTGTTGCAGGTTAGAAGAGCCATAGGACAAGTTCCTCCCGCGAAGAGCTAGACGCTTTCCACTTAGCAGATGGAACACCGGAGAGGAGGCGAGTCCCCCCTTGCCTCGTTTCATCTCCTCTTTGGCGTTCACTCTGCTGAGTGGAAGGACTGGTGGGCTTCGCGCGAGGAGCTTGTCTTACTTTTACCTGCAACAGGGTAGCACACCTGGGAGACAGGCGGGACAGAGAAAAATTGGGACTCCCTCCGGCGTGGCTCCGGCCCCAAGACTCAACCCTGTTTCCCAGTGGGTCCGGTGATGGGCTATCGCCGACAAGGTTTTGCCAAGGAATATTGTTATTCCGACAATAATGCAGAGATAGTTACGAAAATGCGGAACGGAAGGGAAATGAAGGACAGGGGAACTAATAGTGCGTTTCTGGTTTGCATGCTAGGTGGCGCGAGGTACCACCCGCTATAAAGGCCACATCTGTTAACATCCACCATTCATCCATCCACCTAGTGTATTGAAGAAAAAAAAATGACCATCCCCATTCTTCGCAGGGCATCTTTGTGTTCCGCCTGGAAGAGAAGCTTCCCTGGAGTGTCCTCTTCTCCAAGATGCTTGAGTTGCAGTCGCAGTTCGTGTTCGAGTACGTGCTGGTGTCGGACACGACGCTCGAGCAGATCTTCATCAACTTTGCCCGAAGCTACGAGAAGGAGGAGCGGGGCAAGACCGCCGAGACTTCCTCCTGAGCGACAGATGGCGCCACCTTCCTTGACAGCGTCTCTCATCATCAACTGGACGATTACGCGTTAAGGAGGGACAATGTATATACAACAGGGTTTACAGTATTACAACTATTCACTCTAATGCCCTAGTTCCGTGGGCACGCGTAACCGGTGTTAAGTCTGATTAGTCACACCTTAATGCGGTTAAGGGTGCCCGTGGAACTGGGGCATTAAATGCCTGCACACGCACGTTCCCACAGAGCATTATGTGTGCAAACTACTACGATCTGCAAAGCCGTCAAGTGATTAACGAGATGTAAAAAAAACATATAATTTATTTTTATTTATTCAGTCGTTTTTGGGTTATTGTCATTCGTCGATCGTGCCCCGAGAATTTCACTGATTTACTCAATGCGTTCTCTACGCGGGAAAGTTGATGGGCAGAGATATTTCATAGCGTATAACTACGGGGCTCATTTCGTTTCAGAGATTTTCAATGAAGGATTGTCGACTTGTCGATAAGAACCTGTTACGGCTGACAAATTTCAATTAGTCTAGCTATCAGACGAATTAAAGGAAACAAAACGTCACGGTTTTAATAACAATATACGAGACACCGTTTCGTTCCAGTAATTTTTTTTAAATTGTTTATAGTGCATTGTTTCTTTGAGGACATGGTGATTTTCTATCGTATTAATAGAATGTTCGCAAAGCTTCTTCGAAGAATCGTTTCTTGTTTGTATTCAAGGTTTTGACTTTTTATCTAAATTGCTTTTTTTAAACACAATGGGCTAATTTTACGATTAGCTAACTGATCCTGACAAGAACCATTTTGTCAATCAGCATATTCTGAGAAATGTAGCCACAGGGATGTAGAACTAGTGAAGGTGGGTTCACGCGCTAGTCATTGCTTACAACCGAATGTCAAAAACATCTCGTCAAAAAAGAAGGTAAAATGGGGGGTTTTACGTGCCAAACAACCAACGAAGGGCATCTGGCACGCCCTAGACCAGGACTTATTAGCTCCTACCACCTGGAAATTTTTCGACATGCGGGCATCTCGGCCAGGATTTGAACTGTCCACCCGGAAATCGGCAAGGCCGGCGTTTTGCCTCCGAGCCCCTGAAGCGGCCACAGTTTTTGCCTGTCTCGAACTTTAAAACATTGGTCGCTTCACCGCTTTTATCCCTGATGAAGCAAGAGCCAGTCAGATATATAGCTTAAGACGTCTCACTGCGTGTGCGCGAACGCTTTGCACATGCGCAGTGAGACGCCCCAAACGGCTCGGGCGACCCAAAATGTTGCGGCACCCTATTCTAAAATTCTCGAATCAAGCCGCAACGCACCTAAATACAATGATGTTTTTTTTTTGTTTTGTTTCAAAAGTCTCTTTGACCGTGCGCGTTGCGCCAGCAGGCTTAGGTGAAGATCGACGCAGCTCGCATAAGAACCGAGCCGATTTCATTCTGGCTCCATTCCGGAAGAACAACGTCGAAATTTATTCCCTTTCCATTCCGGAGTAGCGGAAGTGCAGAATGATTCCGGGATCATTTCAACTACAGAGAGGCAACTCCGCAGCACTCGTAAACATTGTTTTGGCTATGAAAAGTCGTGATAGAATAAACAACTGTTCTACCGGGTTTTCTCTTCTTTTTTTTTTTTTTTGAATTGTATAATGTGACTTAGAAAAAGTGGGGAATTCTCTTATGTAAAGATATGTTTCAGTGCGTATATTTATACTGGGTGACACCGAGGAGATGAAACTCGGTGTTTCGGTCCGCCTAAATAAACCACGCGTCGCAGAGATCTGAGACTTCGTGAAAAGAGTAACGATAGTGGAGGTGATAAAATGCGAAAGTTTGCTAAATAAAAAAATACAAAAGAAAAAAAAAGTTCAGCCTTTCGACTCTGGTGAAGAAGGAAGAGCAGCGGAGCTGTAGCTTCTTTTCTCGGCAGTGGCTTCCCAGGCGACCGATCTGCTCTTCCTTCACAAGGGAACCTTAAAGGGGCACTGACACATCAAAATCATATTTTTTTTTATTATCCGAAACGGTCGAAAACGATGCCGGGACATTACCCTCAAAATTTGAAATTTGGGAATTCAGTATTCGTGAAGTAAAAAAACAATTTCCAAATGCCGAATTCGAAGTTCCCGCGCGATCGGCGCCGGTGCCTTGACGTCAAAAATTGCGGAGACCTGAGAGTCCCCTTTCCTGTCACCACTCCCTGCTGCTGCCATGGCGACCCAAAGCGAGGAGGAAAGGAGCGAGCGCCGGCTAGCGCCGGCGTTGCGGCGGACCGGTTTTGAGCGGTGTCGCCTGTTTTCCGTTGGAGGATACAAATCCAGGAGACGGCACCACAACGAACTCCCGATTTTTGGTATTTCAAAAAGAAGGGCCGTAGTGCGTTCGCAATTGCGTTAAAAAACATGTTTTAGGATTGCCGTCATTAAATGTTATAAAGATGCCGCCTACAAAGCTTCTAAATTTCCTGATTTTTGACGTCACCGATCAAAAGAAGCGAGGAGGCGAGGGGCGGGAAAATCAAACGCCAAAAATAAAAAGGCGCGCGTGCGCGCGGGAAAATTTTTTTTCGCGATGCGGTTTGTTTTGCGTGTTTATGGCTGCAACTTGCATCGTTTTAGACAATAAAAATAAATACGACCTTTGGGGTGTCAGTGCCCCTTTAAACGCTCGACGTAGTGGAACTTTAGGCGATAGCGGCCTCGCGGCGGTTGCGAAACCGCTCGCGCTGCTGCGCACATCACCGCTCGTTCCGTTCCCGCTCTTCTTCCTCCGAAGAAATGTTGCCGACTTCTATGAGCGACGGCAGCAACCAGTTGTCTGGTTGCCGAGGCTGGAAAGGTTGCCGCGATCTACGAGCGACGGCGGCAACCAGTGTTGTGTCGACATTTGTTTGGTACCGGACACAATCCTGGAAAAACAAACCATTGACAGCTCCGCTGTAAAAAAAAATAAATAAAAAAATCGCCGTTTACTTACGTTTAGTTTCATCATACCGATTTTTGAGATTGTGGATGCCTGCTGCATTTATTCCAGTGAAAAAAACTTAACAGTTAGAAACACAATATTGTTTTCTTTAAGTTGTTTTCACTGCCATAATTGCTACACGCGCCCACAATCTCAAATTTCAATTTGATGAATATTAGGCTTGGGTGCACATGGGCTCATAGACAATTCTTTTTCTTCTGTATCTTTTGATCCAGGTAGTGTCATATGCTTACACTTTCGCATTTTATCACTGCCACTAGCGTCACATTCTCAAGGAGTTTCAGCTCTCTGCGACGCGTGGTTCATATATACGTGCCGAAACAATTGGTTTAATTTCCTCGATTTTTAACCATTCACATTACTTTATTCGAAATTACGGTGTAAGAATAATATTAAACTTATGCAAATTGACTGAATGGAAAGAATTAGAAATGACCTCTGTATGGATCGTCGTTTTTCATTTCTGCTGGAGAAAAGTTAGTGATTGGATATATCACTGTATTTTAAAATTGTCTACATCTGACAAAGTTATGTCGCTACCTTACGTACAAGCCCCGTAGGCTTTTATGGGAATTTATAATGTATGTGCAGATCTGTAAAAAGATAAAAATTGATTGAGTGAATGAATATTCAATTTTTCTACCTGCCTAATTTCATATTAGAAGTATATCGAGTATGCTTTAATGGGCCACTGTCGACCCCAATATCGATATTTTTTATCATACAAAACGACTAAAAATGATTTCCAGGGATCGCCCTAAAATTCTTAAAACCTGATGCTCTCTAGATCATTAGTTTGGAGTCATTACGCGTTACAAACACATGTGATTGAAACGAAAGCCGTGCTTTTTTGACCTAAAATAAGTGTTAACATTACAAAAGACCTAAGTTTGAATTGAACTAACATTGAAATAGATTCTTTTAAACTCCTTGGTGTTACCTTCTCTTGGACTATGTTTTGGAATGATTACATAAAGTTCCTTGGTCCAAAGCTATCCAAATCGTGGGAATATTAAAACGTCGTCGCTATATTTTACCAACTAACGTAAATTATTATTTTATAATTCTCTCTTCTACTCCCATTTAAATGATTGTAACTTAGTTTGGGGCACAACGACTTTTACGACATTCGAAAAGTTACAGGTGTTACAAAGGAAAACACTGAGGGTTTTAGGTAATGTCCCGTTTGATTTTCACTCAACTACCTTATCTAAAGTTTCATGTCGTAAATGCCCATTCATTATATGATTGTAGGCTCACTACTACCCTAAAAGTAGAGCAACTTAGAAATACAAACTTTTTAATGTTGGGTAAATCTCAGAACATATATTGACAATAATCCTACCCGCGTAGCTGAAGGTTGGGAGCTGGTCACACCGAAAACAAACTGTGGCACATAAATGCTGAAATGCGTCAGTCCTTAATTACTGAATTTGCATATATATATATATATATATATATATATATATATATATATATATATATATATATATATATATAAAGGTACCCATGGGACTAAGTTATCGCTAAGCGAAGTCAGGACAACCTTTTTTTACTGATGATTAATTGTAGTAATTTTTCTTTGTTAGTGTTTGTGCACAGTTTTTTACGCAATAGCGGTAAGGTGCTCGTGTCGCAGAAAAGCCGGCGTCGGCGTGGCGCTGAGTGGAAAATTGTGATTGGTCAATAGGGTCATGACATCACAGCCACATGACCTCCCGCGGGAATTTCAGACAACCAACAACGTTCACGTGAGGCGCGTGACGTCACGTGTAGAATGAAAGTTAGTAAAACATGACGTTTCATGCGAAATAAAGGTCGTCGCATGTGTCAGTTGATTTCACTTTATAAAGTAATTAATTCGCCTTAAAGAAGCATTTTAAGATTTTTAAGCGGGATTCAAACCCACGAGCTTTCGGTTGCGAGCCAGACACGCTACTCTACTGACTAGGGCACACTTTCGTGTCCGCCACACTTCCTGCTCAGTGCTCACTGGCAGGAAGAGCATGAGAAGCAAATGAGAAAGCGATGCAAACGGGGCCCGATAGCGCTATCGCGTTCCAATCTTAAAGGCGAAGTTTAAGCGTCCTCTGAGGTTTTCGGTGCTGGATAACATCTCGGATAACCTTTCACACAGCACCTTTGCGACATCGCCCCTCGCGTCGCTCTCCAAGGGTAGAGTGTACTCCGTTTCACCTTATGTCGTACCGCAGGGAAGGCTAGAAGCGCGAGCTCATAGCGTTGACCGCTGCCCTTAGTGCACGAGAGCTTGTGCCGCCGAAATGTGCCTTAGAGCAGGGAGCTCGCGCTTGTAGCCTTTTCTGCGGTACAACACAAGGTGAAACAAAGTATAGAAGGTACGAGTGGGGCGAGCTATAGGGAGTATTCACTGGCGGCCATATCCGTGTGCGCTGCTGCTGAGCGCGTGCTGACGGCGAGCTTCCGCAGTCCTTTTGCAGCGTGCATTTAGCACCATCAAGGTTGCCGGTCTTGGCAGGCTAGTGAGCTCGTTCGGAGCCTGCGCTCTAAACATCGCCCTCAAATATGGCGTCCAGTGAATATCAGTTGCACCTCAAAATGTGGAAAGCGATCAGGTGGAACCAAGCCACTTCGATCGCAGCGCCCCCTTCGCTGCGATCGAGCAACGACACAGGTCAAGATCATATGGGCAATATAGCCCCTAAAGGGGTACTCACACGAGGGAGAAATCCCGGGGATTTCTCCCCGGCACGCGCGCATCACGAGATGAAAAGGCGAGGCTTTTGCACATCGCAAAGCCTGACGTTTTCGTCGTGGGATGCGCGTGCCGGGGAGAAATCCCCGGGATTTCTCCCTCGTGTGAATACCCCTTTAGGGGCTATATTGTGTTTTTATGATTTCAACGTCAGCGGTAACGTCAAAGCACCCCGACACGACGCCACGACGTCATCGTCCACGACGTTACGTGGCGCCAAGATGCTGTCGTAAGGCCGTCGTGACATCGCGTCGCGTCGAGGACGACGCCGTTTAGCGGCATCAAGTCGCCGTTGTGACGCGGTCGTGACGTCGCGTTGAGGACGACGCCGTTACGCGACATCAAGTCGCCATTGTGACGCGGTCGTCGCGTTGAGGACGACGCCGTTACGCGACATCAAGTCGCCATTGTGACGCGGTCGTCGCGTTGAGGACGACGCCGTTACGCGACATCAAGTCGCCATTGTGACGCGGTCGTCGCGTTGAGGACGACGCCGTTACGCGACATCAAGTCGCCATTGTGACGCGGTCGTCGCGTTGAGGACGACGCCGTTACGCGACATCAAGTCGCCGTTGTAACGCGATCATGACGACGCGCGCCACATCGAGGACGACGTGGACGTGGTCGTCGATGCCGACGTTGGCGTCGACGCCCCACGCAACGTCAAACATCGCTATGACGTCACGTTAACGTCGTCCTGACGTTCTCGTGAACGTCAACGTCATGGCGAAGCCTTGACGGCGTGTAACGTCGTCCCCTTCGCCAGCATCAACGTCGACGCGCGATCATGACGAAGTCTTGACGTCTTGTAACGTCGTCGACGATAAGGTCTACGTCGTGAAGCTGTCGGGATGTTTTCGTGACGTCGAGTTGCGTCCATGTCGACAACGACGTAAACGAACTGACACCAAGCGTCCTTATGACGTTGCATTGACAAGGATGCCATCATCTTGACGTCCCGTGACGTTGTCGTCGTCGTCATCAACGTCAACGTTGACATCGTCGTCGTTGTCAACGCAATTTGACGTCAGAACGCAGTCTTGATGTCGTGTGACTTTCGCAAGTCAACGGCACCCAAGGAATTGTTCAATGTGAGTTCTTTCTTGATCAGTTTAAGTTCGATGGTGACCAAGAACCTGCAGGGAGAACAAAAACTCCAACCTACACAGATGCCTCGAGACCTCAAGGGGTCACGTGACCTTTGGGGGGGGGGGGGGTCACGTGACCTCGCGGTTACGCCGACGGCGACGGCGACGCCGCTCAAGCCAGAAACGGGCCCCTAAGAGCTGCACTCTAAAACGACTGCGAGAAAACCACAGGAGGAAGCAGAGGTTCCTCCTCTAGAAAACCTCTGGTGTGTCACTGGGAGAGTCGGCTGCTTTGGAACATTAAACACCATTGCTGTATTTTTTTCCCCAAATATTTCAAAGTATACCCCCCCCCCCCCCCTCCTTCCCCTTTCCCATGTTGGCCCTCGACCTTTCGGGGGTGAGCTTGATTTTAAGTTCGAGAACCCCTGATGTTGAGCGCGTGAAGAGGAGGATGAGATGGCTGAGCTCGGCATTTGGTGCTTTTCCTAAAACTTACAACTTTATTTCATCCTGCAGTTGCCGAAGGCGTAGCTAGTTCATCACAAACACCGAGAAGGTTCCATAACTTTAGCTTTTAATTCTTCATTTCACATCTACATAAGTAAAAAAACAGAAAAGATATTTCACCACCTTTTACTTTGAATGAGGTTTTGGTTCTCAACGATGTGCACTCAGGAAAGTTAATTCAGGTAGGTGGACGGCCATTATGAGCAGTTATTACTTTGGTGCCGGTGCTCCTGGCTCAGGCCACACAGGCGGGACGAAGCTTACGGAGCACATGGTTTCCGGACGTCTACTTACGCACTCTCCATTTAAACATCTCTACGAAAAGAGGGAAAAAAATGTTGACAAAGGCAGACTATTATTAATATTGTAGAATATTTTTACGTTATTGTTTTGTTCGGCCAGACTCGGTGGCCCCGCGTTTCGAAAACGAAGTGAACGTCGCAAAACACAAACAGGCCTTCGTTCGGGTATCTGCGGTTCCCAGGCCCCGGAATGTGAGGGGGGTCATAAACGGAGGGGCGCTCCTGGCCTTCGGCTCGGACACATCTGGAACGCATCGCACCACCCCGCCTCTCTCTCCCCCCTTTGCTGTTGTTCTCTCTTTCCCTTGCCAGTGTCGGTGACTTTGTCCTTTGTATTTGTACAGAAATAAACCAGTGTTCTTTTCTCAACGAAACGCATCGGACGCTTCCTGACGTTCTCCTACGAACGCAACGAGTTTAATCTTAACGTGAATTCAGTCTTTTATATATAGAAGTTCCCACCAATTTTGGTGCCGAAACCCGGGAGAACGTCAGGGAACTCACTCTGGCAAACAGACACTCAACGGAAGCAGCGACAGCCTCACGAACTGAAGCCAACGAACAACGTAAACGAGCGGCTGCAATGGAGAAACTGAAGAAAAAACGAGCGGTCGTCCGAGCTGCGGTCACCAGGATTATCAACGAGATGACCACAGCAATGAAAGGAGCTCCATCGCAGCAAGGTGAGCTTGACGAAAAACTTTCTCTCCTTGCTTTAAAAGAAAAATCGCTTCGTGAGCTTGACCAACAAGTAGCCGACCTGACCGACGTGAACGATATCGAGGAGGAAACGGAAGCTAGCCTCGGTTATGAAGATGCTATCAGCATAGCCAGGACTAGAGCCTTGAGGCAGCTACAAGAAGTCACGAACAACGAGACAACCTCCTCTACCTCTAGCAACGTGTCGCGTATGGAGGTACAAAGGGGTAACGGCGCAACTGTCCCAAACGTAAAGCTACCCAAATTAGAGTTACCGAAGTTCAACGGAGAGCTGGCGGAGTGGCAGACATTCTGGGATCAGTTTCAATCCTCAATCGACCAGAACCCAGCATTGTCTCCCGTAGACAAGTTCAAATACCTCAAAGTGTATTTGGTCGGCCGAGCGGAGTCTGTCATCAAAGGTATTCCGGTAACCGGGGACAACTATGGCACGGCCGTAGAACTACTGAGGAAGAGGTTCGGCCAACCCTCCGTCATCGTCAACGATCACCTCACGCACCTGTTGAACGTTAAACCAATCACTATGTCAGACGCGGCGAATGGGCTCCGCAGGCTCTATGACGATGTGCAGACACGCATGCGGAGCCTCAAAAGCTTGGGAGTTGACTCAGATTCGTATGGGGTACTGTTGCACACTGTTCTCCAGAGATCTCTTCCTCCTGAGCTCATTCTCAGATACAATCGGAGTTTGATTGTCGAAAAGCGACCACAGACCGAAGGTAGAGACGACCTCGCGAGGTTGCTTGAGTTTATTGAAATCGAGGTGGAAACCAGAGAAAAATGCCGACAGCTCACTCCCCACGCGAACCAACGAACGGCACCCGAATCGCGCCACCGAGAGTTTCGCTCCGAAAAGGGAGGCTCTGCGACAGCATTGACCAGTGCCGCGAAGTCAGAAATGAGGCGCTGCGTCTTCTGCGGCTCTAACGAGCACATCTTGGAGAAGTGTACGTCACCCCTTACGATCCAAGAAAAGAAGGAAAAACTGAAGGCGGAGAACAGGTGCTTTCGGTGCACAAAGCAGTTCCATCGCTCCCGAGAGTGCAGGTCCGCCCAGAAACTATCGTGCGCAAGGTGTTCTAGGAGACATCTAACCGTGATGTGCGACCCCGAGTGGGCAGGAGCAGGGCAGTCGACGAGCTCTGACTCAAACCCACCTCAGTTTATTGGCATCTCGAGCGCCTGTACAACCAGCCACAATCAGGTGCTCCTTCAAACGGCCAGGATGCGAGCGAGGGGTCAGACCGAGACTTCCCTGCGAGCACTAATCGATGGAGGCAGTCAGCGAACCTTCATCCGTCGAGACACCTCCGAAAAACTTCGATGTAGACCAGTTGGAGAGGAGGAGTTAACGATATTCGCTTTCGGTGAGTCGGCGCGTGGTACGAAAAGAAGATGCCGCCGGGTGGAGCTTATACTTCGAAGCCACCACGGAGACGCCGAAATCGTCATCGAGGCCTTGGAGGTTCCGGAGATCTGCGGAGAGATTTTGGGCATCACTGATGGTGATCTGATCAACAGCCTACAAGGGCAAGGGATCACACTCGCTGATCTACCTGTGGGGGACTGTCAAAGGGAGCGTGGAGTGAGCATTCTAATAGGAGCGGATTACTATTGGAGGGTCACCACCGGGAACGTGCATCGCGTCAGCCCTTCACTGACCGCCGTGGAGACTATCTTCGGGTGGTCTCTGCAGGGCCCCCTGAAGGTGAACAACGCTGCCAACGTATGCGCAACGACAGCCGTCTTCAGAGTCAACGTTGACGAGACCCCAGGGTGCATCGCAACTGAACTGCGTGCATTCTGGGATCTTGAAAGCCTTGGCATTAAGGACGCCTCCCAGAGTAGCGAAGGTAATGAGCCATCGAAAGAATTGGTGACTTCTTTCAACTCGTCCCTGATAATGACTGACGGCAGATACGAGACCCGCCTCCCTTGGAAGACCTCAGAGCGTCAATTGACGAACAACAAGGAGGTTGCTTCTATGCGCTTGACAGCCTTGCTGAAGAAACTTCGCCGAGACAACTGCCTGCTAACGCAGTATGACAAGTCGATAAGGGAATATATGAGCAACGGCTTTGCTGAAAGAGTTCCCCCTGAGGATGAAGACGGGCCCAGTGGCATGACGTATTATATGCCTCACCGGGCCGTGATCAAGGAGGACCGCGAAACCACAAAAATTCGCATCGTGTTTGACGCCTCGTCACATGCTCCAAACTCTGCCTCGCTTAATGATCATCTTCATGCTGGGCCCAACTTGAATCCAGAGCTGCTGCAAGTGCTTTTGAACTTCCGTGAGCACCCCATCGCTCTTAGCGCCGACATAGAAAAGGCGTTTCTGCAGGTCTCCCTCGCCCCGGAGGACAGAGACGCTCTTCGCTTTTTCTGGTTCAAAGATATGCCCAGGGGTGACGAATTGGCAAACCCGCCTGAGACATGGAGAATGACGCGAGTGCCCTTTGGGGCGTCATGCAGCCCCTTTCTGCTTTTAGCCACGATTCGACATCATTTAGACACTGTAAGGGGAACGTACCCCGAGACTGCGGGGATCATCGACACGTGTCTGTATGTTGACGATTTGCTTACGGGCGCGGAGACAAATGTTCAAGCTCGTGTAATTTACGAAGAAGCCAGCGTCATCATGACAGGAGCGGGCATGAAACTATGCAAGTGGAACACAAACGACAACGACCTGCAGCGTGTCTTCAACTCAAACGAAGCGAACGACAGGTCAGAAACCACAGGCCACAACGCAGAAGTCGTAAAGATCCTTGGCCTGCTCTGGAACAGAGTGGATGATCGGCTAACTGTCAACCTGGAAAATGTACTCGGGTTCGTGGACAACACCAAGCTCACCAAGCGCGGTCTTCTCCAGACATCTGCCCGGATATATGATCCGCTCGGGGTGATCGCCCCCGTCGTCGTCACAGTGAAGCTGTTGTTTCAGACACTTTGGGAGCTGGCACTGGGATGGGACGAACATCTTCCTGACAACATCGCTGGGGAATGGTCGGACTGGTGTTCCCAACTTTCTGCGCTTCGGGAGATGTCGATTCCACGAAGATACACCAGCCTGAAGGGGGACAGCGACGTCACGACTGTCCAACTTCATCTGTTTTCCGACGCTAGTCCCAGGGCCTACGGTGCAGTGGCCTATCTCAGGACAGAGAGTGAAACCGACGTAACGATTACGCTTCTCATGTCCAAATCAAGAGTCGCTCCACTTAAAAGGCTGACTCTACCAAGGCTTGAACTCATGGGAGCCTTATTGGCGGCAAGGTTGCACCACTATCTCATCGGCACGCTGAGGATACCGCTGCAGGCTGTCTACCTTTGGACTGATTCGACCATCGCCATGCACTGGATCAAGGGGTCTGCCTTGAAGTGGAAGCCCTCTGTCGCGAACCGCGTAACGGAAATTCAGCAACTGACGAATCCTGTGCAATGGTGGCACTGTCCAGGCAACGAGAATCCTGCAGACCTGTTGACCAGGGGACTGACGGCTCCTGCGTTGGTTACTAGCGGACTGTGGTGGGGAGGACCGGACTGGCTGCAGGGTTTCCAAACGGAATGGCCCCAACGGACTCCAAGAGAACGACTGGACGACACCGACATTCATCAGCAGGAGCAACGGGAATCGAGGCCATGTGTCACTCTTGTTGTTACGGAGCCTCTCATTCCATTGCAACGCTACAGCAGCCTGAATCGTCTCCTGTGGGTCACGGCGTGGATCCTGCGTTTTGTACGGAATTGCCGGCGAGTTCAGAGAAAGCAAGGATCATTGACAGCACAGGAAATGAGCGACGCGGAAGAATTCCTGGTGCGACAAACTCAACGTGAAGAGTTCGGGGAGGAACTGGCCGCAATACAAGACAAGGGGGAGTGCAGCAAGGGGTCTCCGTTAAGTTCGTTGGGGGCCTATCTTGACTCTAATGGCATCCTTCGCGTCGGGGGAAGGTTGCAGAAGACGCAACGTCAGCTGGAGGAAAAGCACCCAATCATCCTACCTCCCAAGCACCTCTTTACTGAGCTGCTTATTCGCGCGACCCACGAACGTCTACTTCATGCGGGTCTTCGTGACACCGTAACGGAGATCAGGGAGAGGTATTGGGTCATAAGGGCTCGACAAGTGACGAAGCGAATGCTGAAACGGTGTGTGACTTGCAATCGGCTTCACTGCAAGCCGGCTTGTGAACCTACAGCACCCCTGCCGGGCCTGCGGGTGAACCCGGCCGATCCCTTCGAGGTCGTTGGCATGGACTTTGCAGGTCCTCTCTTCGCTAAGGAGTGTGGTGTTGTGAAAAAGTGCTACATCCTTGTGATAACGTGCGCCGTCACGAGAGCTGTGCATCTGGAACTTGTCAGTGACCTGACGACGGAGAGGTTCATCTTGGCCTTCAGACGCTTCATCTCTCGAAGAGGAGTGTGTCGTGTTGTGCTGACTGACAATGCTCAGACATTTCGCAGGGCCGACAAGGAACTCGGAGAACTTTGGGACTGCATACGGAGAGAGGAGGTTTCTGCTGTGTTCGCGTCCCTCCGTGTGCAGTGGAAATTTATTGTTGAGAGGGCTGCCTGGTGGGGCGGGTTTTGGGAACGGATGGTGCGATGCGTCAAGACTGTTCTAAAAAAGGTCTTGGGTCATGGGTTTCTGAAATTCGAAGAACTGAGCACAGTGTTGACGGAAGTCGAGGCTGTACTAAATTCCAGGCCTCTAACGTTCGTCTACGCTGAGACATCCGAACCAGACCCGCTCACACCAGCGCATTTTCTTGTAGGGAGACGACTTACGTCGCTCCCTTCATGCGAACGTCGCCTCGTCTCTGAGTCCAGCGCCGCCGACATTCAGAGGCGCTGGAAACACAGGCAGGCGCTTGCTGACCAGTTCTGGAGAAGCTGGCGTCGGGAGTATATTTAAACGAATTACGTTCTGCGCACCACTCCCGACCCACCAAGTCCACTGGACTTAAAGAAGGAGACTTTGTAATCGTATATGAACATTTACGGCCACGGCAGAATTGGTGCACGGGCCGTGTTGTCAAAACTTTCCCTGGGCGCGATGGACGCGTGCGTTCATGTACAATAAGGATCCCCCATGGAAAGGTCATTAAACGACCGGTCCAACTTCTGTATCCGTTAGAGTCTTTGAACTAATGAGCAATTGTATGCTCATTGCGGGGGGAGATGTTTGTAGAATATTTTTACGTTATTGTTTTGTTCGGCCAGACTCGGTGGCCCCGCGTTTCGAAAACGAAGTGAACGTCGCAAAACACAAACAGGCCTTCGTTCGGGTATCTGCGGTTCCCAGGCCCCGGAATGTGAGGGGGGTCATAAACGGAGGGGCGCTCCTGGCCTTCGGCTCGGACACATCTGGAACGCATCGCACCACCCCGCCTCTCTCTCCCCCCTTTGCTGTTGTTCTCTCTTTCCCTTGCCAGTGTCGGTGACTTTGTCCTTTGTATTTGTACAGAAATAAACCAGTGTTCTTTTCTCAACGAAACGCATCGGACGCTTCCTGACGTTCTCCTACGAACGCAACGAGTTTAATCTTAACGTGAATTCAGTCTTTTATATATAGAAGTTCCCACAAATATCTCACCGAACAGTAAAGTGGCGTACGATCGCACCCGAATGATCGTTCATTAGTTTTGCGGCGACAGTCGTGATTGGCGAGGTTTTGCAGCGGGCCGTCGTGTGAGTTTCGTGTAGGATCTTGGCGGGAAAATGCGGAAAGCTCAAGTTAGTTGGGACAACGTCTCCGCTAAATTTAGCGGACATGTTTTCGCTAGCTTTATCGTAGAAATTATCCCAGATAACTTTACTGCTTCAGCTATGATGACAATCAAACGATCGATCGATTAAACATTGCACATTTAAACAATGTTTATTGGCTTCAACATTTGACCAAACGACGAAAAACAATTGAGCTCCTCACTTGGAACCTGGTCCTTCTTTTAGCATAATAGTATATCACGTAACGAAAGGTAGCGTAATAATGCGAATAACGACAATGTGTGATGTACGCCTATACATTTTGCATGATGGTGGAAAGTGCCTGTGCGCCGTGTGATTGTGTGGACTCCGCGTGTGGTAGAGTGTACAGCGCCTCGGCTGCCGACGAGGCTCGTCTGCAAGACAAGACGAGAAACCGGGGATTTTTTAATGCATTAACTGTCCCATGGAGCGAGCCGACGTCATCAGTTACAAGCACAAAACCGGCACCTCAAATCCTTTCTCCAAGTAAAGCCAGCTCCCAGCTATGAAACCGCGCGAAAAGCCTATGACATGGCACCTAGTTTCCCTGACCCCAAAGGAGCGAAGTCGCGGACACGAAGCGCCATTGGGTGACCGATCGTTGAAACTGACGCCCATGGCGGCCATTAGGAGCCTAAGCTGATGTATTTTCGGCTTTGGTCCCATTGGCTGGCGCGCGTCGACGAGGCTGCAATTGGCCGCTGAGCGTCAGTTTCAACGTTCGCTCACCCGATGGCGCTCCGTGTTCGCGAGGCAGCGGCTCCACCGTTCCACGTCCAAGGTCAGCGCGCCGTACGCCGCAGACGAAAGAAGGCATCGAAGAGTGGCGTGTGTGCTTTCTCATTCACAACTCATAAGAAGTACTTAGGTGTACCTCGAGCCTTTTTTTTTGCAGTCGTTTTATAAATGGTTAGAATGTGTCCTGAGTACACTATGAATGCGTACTGCGCAATTTTTGCTAATACATCGTACAAAAGACAGGCATCAGACATTGTCTGCAGACAGTGGCCGAGGCGAGTTTCTTCTTTGTGTTGCAGTCGTGTTACATTGGTCATACAAAAACAGTCTGCAGATATCTTCAGAACACGCATATGCAGGAAGCAATCATCCCGTAAACGCACTTGAGGTACGAGCGTCTACAGATAATTCTGTAATCCTGTCTGCGACGCGACCACCATGTCTTTTGTGTTGTGTATGAGCAGCGTTAGTTCGGCTTAGGCGAGACTACATTATAAAAAAGCTGGAGCTACACCTAAGCACTTCTTATGAGTTGTGAATGCGAAAGAATGAAACCCGCTCGTCCACTCCCTTTGTCGTCTGCTGCATACTTTTCGTTGCCATTCAGCACACCTGCTCCCCTGGTGACCTTGGACACTCCGAGTTAACGCCGCGCTGATGGACACGCAGCGTCATCGGGTGAGTGGTAGTGGAAACTGACGAGCGCAGAGGCCAATGGGAGCCCCGTCGACGCGCGCGAGCCAATGGAACCGAAGGCGATTGCGGAAACTAGGTGCCGTTTTAGAGCTTCAAACTGATGACGTCAGCTCGCTCCATGGGACTGCTAATGCTTTCGCATTAAAATAACTCGACGTGCCAAGAGACAACGGCCGCATTGACATTCTGGCGGTGCACCGGTGTCGTTGATTAAATTGCAAGGACTACACTAATATTTCGTTTTAAGTTACAATTTTGAGCATTTGATTTATATTTAATAGAAAGCGAAGATAGAAAAAATAGACCGATGCAACGGATGTGATTTTATCTTGTGGTGTGATAAGTTTTCACCATCAGTTATATTTTTTAATTTTTTTTTTTATCTACCGAGGGCGTTTCGATAGCCTCGAAATACACAAAGTTCTATTTGTTGGAGTGGTTAGAAGGCTGCGGATTCCAACACTTACCTCCCCGCGCGGTCCACAAGGTGTGCCATTTTTCAGATCAACGCGCTGTTCTACTGTAACCGTTCCTCCTTGTTGATATCCCCTACATATAAAGTGGCAACCTTGAAAGTCTTCAGGCTGAAACGAGCACGTTTGACAAGATATATATTACAACCTTCTGCGCTAATACGCAACCCCTTAACCTTAAGATAAAAATATCTAATCGTTGTTTTACGATATCTTACAACTTAGAATTTGCCAAGTAAAACCTGCCTCTACTGGAAATTCTAGCGTCGTTCCCAATCACTTCATCCTTATCAACGCAGTTTTTTTGCGATTTAAAAAAAAAACTGTGAGAACTAGGGTTTTCTTTTATTATTATAGATGAGCGTTTTTCTTTTTTTGTGAAGCAAGACGCCTTCAGACACCAAAATACAATGAGAAAAAGATGTCTTCGCAGTTTTCTTTTTCATTACGTCGACTGATTCTTTAATGATAACATGACTTTGAAGTCATAGTCAAGGGATCGTTGTGGAACGTTCTGCGGCAGCATATATCTAAAGTAAAGGATGGTTTACACAGAAGCATTTGCTTACGTTTTCCTACGTTACTTTAAAGTCACTAAAACATCCGTGCATCTAATGTCGCGTGCAATGTCAATCATCCAGTTCAAGGAGTTCTACGTAAGCAGCGTAACGTAGCGTAACGTAACGTAACGTAAGCAAACGGTGATATGTGAACCGACCTTAACTGGATCGTCAGAAAGTAGAGCCAAGCTCCCCGTATGGTCGCAATTTTCGCCCATGAAATGAGTAATTTCTCCTTAACCTCAACAATATCGAGCCGATCTAAATTCGCTGTTGATAGGTAGCTTTATTAGCGCCGAGATCAGAGCCGTTTATACTGAGAGAGTTTGGCCGATGGGCGGAGCTTGTTGGCCGCTAGAACCAGCGGATTTCGCGATAACACAATATGGCGTTACTTCTTTGTCTTGTTCATTCCTGTGAAATCGCGTAGAGTTCCTATGAGTCAGATCCACAATATGGCGGACGGAAGTAGTCATCCCCCGGTTGTCAGACTACGCTGCTGTGGTTGTCAGACTGCCAAAATCTCCTTAAGAAGGCCAAACTCTCTCAGTATAAACGGCTCTGGCCGAGATATTTCACTGGCGCCCTCTACGGTTTCCATCCGTGACGTCACGACTGGGGTTTACCTGGCCGTGACGTCACCAGTTGTTACCCTGGCTACTTACCATCAGGTGCGACGACGAGTTCGATGGTGTGTTTAAAAAGCACAGTGGAAGCTAGGAACCATCGCACCCGGAACTAACACCGTCAAAGTCGACAATCTGACAATGCTCATATGCCCATGGTTTGGCCAATCGTGGAAAGCTGACCGCAGCGACGCTTTTGGTCGCGCACAACCTATTTTCATGGCAAACGCCATCATGTGGTGCTCCAGTCCTTGATGTGCCGGAGAACTTCCGGTTTATAAAAAGAATGAACTAGGGTGCTTCAATGTCCTCCTTTTTAGGGTGATGCCACCCTTTGTAGTACCCGATGCCGACAGCACGCGCTCACTGGGAAAATATAAAGAAATCGACGAAAACAAAATGTCGCCATAGCACTGTCAGCGCCACAAACGCGTGCAGGGACATGCTCTTTCACGCGCTTCTGAACGAAAAAGAAAAATAAACGTGTGGGACAAAATGGCCAGATGCACAGCCTCTCTAGAATGAAAAAGGCCCACCTTAACATCGCTGCTTGATATGTCGATGAAACGTTTGACAACCAATTCTCCAGGTGAACGCCAAAAGAACGAACAAGCGCGAGATCTATTAAAATGTTTCGAATATTCTTGTAAACCAACTTGCCTCGTCCAATACGTTGAATACTACAGCCGAAGACTCTCGTTAAATCTACAACTTTGTTGTTGTCCGTGTATCATTTATGCTTTCTAGCACTGGTGCCAAAGCAAGCTCGACAGGCTCGCAAAGACGGCGCGACCGGAAGTCGCTTGGGACTCAAGAGGCAGTTCATGTTTGTAAAGGGGTATTCACACGAGGGAGAAATCCCGGTGATTTCTCCCCGGCACGCGCATCCCATGACGAAAATGTCAAGGTTTGCGATCTGCAAAAGCCTCGCGTTTTCATCTCGTGATGCGCGCGTGCCGGGGAGAAATCCCCGGGATTTCTCCCCCGTGTGAATACCCCTTTAACAGCAAAAGGGTTTACAGGGACGTTTTTTGCATACACCTCTTCCATAAGATCGCAGTCATCTTGAATGTCATCACTCCTGGTATGCGGTAAACCATTGTTTTGATCTCTCCCCGCCGCTGGAAGGTGTTTACAAAAAATGCGAGACTGTCACACATTCTTGGTTCGGCTCAGCTATATTTTCTCGCACATTCCGGGTTGAAACCAGTGGTTGAAACGTTTTATCATTTTTTCGTTCCGCATACCAGATACGGAACCCACGTGACTGAAAACGACAGGAAAAAAAAATAATGTCTATATCGAGTTTTCGCTATCCTCACACCGTCGAAACAAGCGTACATCTTCGTACAACCACCACATGCGGTGTTGGTGCTTGGAGGCATTAAAAAATATTTTTCTTGCATTGAAATACGCAAAAAGAACGACGTCACGCGTTGACGCTTGGTGGCGTGAACGCGTGACAGTCTCGCCTTAATTAGAGCCACTCTATATTAACCCCGCGACAAATTTCTTGGCAATGCAGTGGAAGGTAAAGGCCCGCGTCCCCTCTCCCATTTAGAGTGTGCACGGGCTCTCCTCCTCTCCCCGGAAATGGGGGAGGACGTGAGCCTGCGTACACTCAAAATGGGAGAGGGGACGCGGGCCTGTACCTTCCACTGCATTGCCAAGAAAAGTTGTCGCGGAGTATAGTAGTAATATGCGAGGGCGAGAGCTCGAGGTCGCTGCTTTGATGCGTTCTTCCTGAGAACGAGCACAGGCGCTAGAAATGCGTGTCTGAAAGAAGTGCTGGCTAGCTCGCGCTTGTAGCTTTGGCTGCAACCTCAGCTTATGGGTGAACGGAGTATAAGCGCGTTAGCGTTTTTCGCCAAGTAACATTCAGGACTAAGTAACCCCACGAGCGAGACATACTGCAGCGAACTGGCGCTGCTTCTGAACCAAGACGTGACGGCATTCCAACGGAGCTTCACAGACCGCCACCAGACGCAACTTCGAAATCTGTTAATTCGTTTTAAAGTAAATTTTCTTTACTTATTTGCTTGCAGGCCAGACACTCTAGCCTATGCTAATGTTTCTGGGCTGCCGGCACATTATAGACCATATCTAAACAAAGAAAGAAGTACAAAACATTTCGTTTCCGTACCCTTTATGTGTTCTATTTCGACCCGATTTTTTTTTCTTTTTTCTTTTTTTTTGAGGGTAGGAAGCTCGCTTACTGACCTCGACGTCGTTAATGACGTCCGAGGAATTTTTTTTTTTTTTGGTCTGCACATGTTGATTGTTGATACCGCCGCTTCCACCCACTTGTCATTTTAGGGGACGTTGCCACCGGTGCATTAACTTGCCGAGACTGTTTCATTAGTTTCTGATTCCGGAAACACAGTCTCGGCATATCAGCAGCGCTCAGGTGCCCGATGGATATTTGGTGCCAGCACCAAATATCCATCGTCAACTGTGTACCCCAAATTTTCTTCTGTCTGGCACTGTGGGATTAATGAATGAAGAGATGTCCGTCACAGAAATACTGGTGCCAGGTTAACTGGTCACAGAAGGAAAGACGAGTCGTCGCCTAGTGGCTCCTTTTCGTACCCCGTTTCGTTGTGGTTATGTTTCCCGCGTCCTAAGAGTTACGGTCTGCCCATATAGTTCTGAGGGCCGTTTGTCACTCCGTGCTTCCCGAATTTCAAGAAACACACCTCGTTAGGGCATACACACATAGCCTTGGGTACACACGGCATTACTTTATGTCAGGCTTCGTGAAAGGGTAATTTTTCTGTCCTTGCGGGGAACGTAGCTTAGCGCCAAATATAGCCACCGTTTTCGTGGCAACTCGCACGTTTACCAGTTTACCCGACGGGCAAAAGCGTGCTCTCGGGTAGCAAATATTTAACTAAGAAATACGATTCACTCCGCGAAAATCCAATGGCCAACTAGTGGCGATAGGCTTTGCGTAATTGGAACGGCTGGGCCCACCCATCTTCGGGGTTTCCCCTTTTGAAATATGAGGTTGTCTGCCGTCATTTATCGTCGTAGAAACCCCTTCAAGAAAACAGAGACAGCCGTCTCCGCTGTCTGGGCGAATCCGGTATCTCGGTGTGCCGGCGGCAACCCTCTCTCGGTGCAGACATAACCGCGGCTGCAGCGGGCTCAGATGCATATTCGAACGCGAATATATGAATCAGTCGTAAGTTGATCTACCAACGCTGCACGCGCCTAATATATTGTTGAGCCTGGTGGGACGCTTACTTTGAGATCATATCCAGAGGCCCGCCTTGAGCACCTCGTTTCCATTCGTCGTTCAAGTTGTTCCTTGCATTCGGGTGGCATTTCATTCATAGTCACATCCACATGCCCGACCATCGGTATCAATGTCACATCTGAAATGAGCGCATTGTAAGTTTTTAGCTTAAGCAGACATTGTCACGACAACATTAAAACAAATTGTCATTAACAAAGCAGATTTGTTTTATATATCGCGTTGCTTTAGGACAGGACGGGCGTTCAGCGTCGTGTGTAAGATTTAGAATAGCCTATATATAAAGCCCTGCGCGGATAACAGTTTGATCATCCTCATCCGATCCACATCCGTAGACTTTGTATTGGCACTCGAACCGCATCCCCAATGTTCTTAATTTGTTGTATCTGCGTCCGATCCGTATCCGCACACTTTGTATCCGCATCAGAACCGCATCAGCGAAATTCGGAACCACATCCGATCCACATTCCGCGCATACATTTTACATTAAAAAAAAATCAAGCCTGAATGAAAGAGAAAAGCGCCTGGATGGTATTTGATGATTATAATGCAACTAAATGCAAAGGTGCAAGCAAGCTGAACACGAATGACGAACGTTTTTCGTTGGTATTTTATTATAAACCTTTTGCTTATCCTTAAAAAGAAAAAACAAAAAAGAGAAACACTTTGACTCAGGGTACGGTGAAAGTAATTGTATCGTATTTTGTTTTATTGAATCTGCATATAAGCGACCATTCTTCCGGAAACACTTGGCGTCGCTAGAAATATGATCGCAGTTATGAGATTGTCCTTTGAGTCTGCGACACTTTGCCCAGATGTTCAATAAAGAAATATTTTTTTTTCCCTTTTGCTGTGTAACACTTACTTTAAAGGGGCCCTGCAATCATATTTAAGCGTCTACCTTTTTTGCGATTTCTACGTCTCTTGGGGTTCGGAGGCAAGCCAACGGGCACGGAGAAAGTAACTAAATATCAGTGCGTCATATTTTAACCGGACGACGCGGAAACCTCCTCCACCTACGGGGGCGACCCGCAGTGCCAAAAGCGCGCGATATGTGACGTCTTTGGTCCTGGGCTTACTACTGGTCAGAGCCGCTAAAAGCTTCTTTTTAGTCGAAATGCAGTCTGAGTTGTGACATTAAGCAATGAAAGCGTGACGTTTT
Source organism: Ixodes scapularis (assembly GCF_016920785.2). NCBI lineage: Eukaryota > Metazoa > Arthropoda > Arachnida > Ixodida > Ixodidae > Ixodes > Ixodes scapularis. Next base: position 93,281,692 of record NW_024609883.1, on the reverse strand, counting down.
GCATTGCTTAATGTCACAACTGAGTCTGCGTTTTTTTTGTCTAGACATATGTTTCGGCATCGTCATTCGCTGAGCCGCCTTCGTAAGTTGCGGTGATTGGCTCTCCGAGTGTTGTGCGGGAAAGTAGACGCACGGGCTTTTTTTAGAGTATAGAAGAGCGAGCTCCGAGCTTTCAGTGTACATACCTGCCAAGCACGCGCGCTCGTGGAGTGCAAGCATCGTTCAGGGGAACATGCTTTAGCAAGTATAGCTTCGGCTTCGCGATCAAGTGAAGTAAAACATACGGCCCACGGGAGCTATCAAAGAGAGCAATAAAGTAATAAAGCTGAAAGGAATGTTTATTGGAACGCTGAGGCCGCAAGCTGCATATTTCTTTTTTTTTTTTTTTTTAGTTTTTAGGCGTTTTGTTATCGCGCGTCTTGAGATGCTGATAGATGCTTGCATTCGAACGTGGCACGTGCAAAATCGAGCGTTACAGCGCCACCTGGATGGTGCGGCCAGCATAACATGGTCGCGTCTTGAGGACGCGCTCGCGCCCCCTGCCCGAGAGCAACAACTCTATCTGGTTCTGCTTATGCGCCGAGAAACTGAGAAAGAGAAGGAGACGCTTTGGGATGTCAGAACGCCAAGTTCTGGTTGGAACGACTAGTGGGTAGATCTAAAGATGGTCTGCCTTTTGTCTCCACTGCACTCGTAGAACGCTTTAGAACGCGGAACGCCGGCGTCGGCCATATGACTTTTGTATTCGAACGCGTTCGACAAATGCGGTTGAGGCAAAAGCAGCTCGCTTTAGGTCTACTCAGCAATCATTCAAACCAGAGCTCGGCTTTTTGTTCCCTGATTGGTTTTTTGGCGGTCTTATGGGATGATTCCGCGTCTCATTTAGTGCGGAGGGATACTAATTAGGTGCTCGGACCACGCACGACCACGCCTTGCCTTTGTAAGCTCTCAGTGACGCAGAGTGACTTTGACGTCAGGATGTCAAAAATCAGGAAGTGAAATAATTAGTAGTTGAATAGTGCGCTGTCTTTTTTTTTTTTTAATATAAATCCTATTTGTTATTTTTGTAATCTTGCGTCTTTAATGCACACAGTGAAGAGTGGAGAGTACGCGGCCCGTGTAGACACAAATGGGCTTGTTCTCGGTACGGTGTGCAAGTATTTGCACGCCTCGTGCGATTGTCTACCCCCAAATGCGTCCACGCGCCTTTGTTTCCCACCAACCTCAGCCTATAGACGCTTTACACACGCGCCAGATTACAGCCGCCATTGCTGACCTTCTCTTGTCTTACCGAGATGCCGAGCAACTGAAACGGTACTTGACGATCCTCTACAAAGGCCGATGCTTTAGAAACGGACACAGTTGAATCTAATATGGCAATAACCTGGCCTGCTATGGTGATGATGAAATGAAAGAAACGAAATAAGAGGAAACAAAAACTGAAGGTCAGTTATGGCCGCGTCCATGCAAGGCTGCTGCAAAGCGTCTATAACGGAGCGAGTTTGGCTGTCTCGTCGTCGCGCGGTTCCTGTGTTGCCCTCTGATCGAAAACTTATCCTTGCGTTCCGATGCGCGAAAGATGCACTTTGCCCGCCATATAGTCTCTCTTGCAGCTTTGGTCACGTGTGGTACATTGCTGATTTTAGAAAGGAGGAGAAAGGGGGGGGGGGGGGGGGGCGCCGAGGGGTTCATGCGCAATATTTTTAAGGGCGCACAGGGACCAGGTGGGGTATGGCCATTATCTTTCTCCCTTATCATTGAGTAATTTCTACCCTTAAGCGTTTCCAAACCTGAGCACGAATGCTATACTTATTTTGTTATCTGAAGTATCGGTACTTGTAACGAAATTTGAGTCTAAAGAGGTAGAAAGTATACTTGCTTTTCTCGACGTCTTCCCACTGAGAATCCTCTAAGAAGGCGATGACCTGTTTGGGTTCGCTGTTGCAGGCTCCTGATGTTCAAATGAATATATTGTCACGGGTGGTGACCAAAAAACAATGAATACACAGAAAGAAATAAACGTTTAATGTGGCGAACTTGTGCCAAAAATAAAAAGAAATAGAAAGATAACAACAGAGCGTCGCGGGCGTCGAAGGCGGCGAAGCAGTAAGGTCGAACGCTGAGGCGAAAACTGACTCGACAAGGTTGCGGGTGGCCTCTTATCTAGAATGAGTCACTATCTCGAAGATTCGGCGGAGAAGGTTCGAGCGTAGCGCGCTCGCGGCGAGAATGAACACGCACTTTCTAGAACAACATAAGCAAACGACAGAAGTTATGTCCGGAGCAAGAATAAACGAGAAAGTTCTAGAAGTCCGTGACCCTGCGCGCGGCAATATTTTCAAGTATAGTCCAAATTATATATATATATATATATATATATATATATATATACAAAACAACGTAAGTTTCAAGCAAAACATTACTCTTTGTTTTGTTTCTTTAACATTTTTGCAAACATCAACAAACAAGTGAGGTACATATGTATAAAGTACACAACCACGAATTACACACAAAAACAAGTCCAACACGTTTGTGTAAGCCCTGCACACTGCACAAATTAGGTGCATTAATAGAGGGCGTCGTATGCAGACACGGGTTCGATATATAGGTTCTGAACCCGCATGGAAATATAAGTTCCATATGGGCATACTCATCTCATGCATTTATACGAGTTCACTGGATAGCCTCTTCTGGACGGGAAGTCTCATGGCATATAGTATTATGGTTCATGTTTGAGGGGTTCTGTAATCAACATGCCGGCAGCAAAGTTTGCAAGGACCCACACACGAAGCAGATATGGGATGTGTTAGTAAAGTGACTAGGACATCACCCGAAAAGTTTACGATCCAAACCTCACAAAAAAGGCAGAATGTATTGTAATCAATTATATTAATATATATATATATATATATATATATATTCGTCAGCAATGGGCGGATATTAACAAATGGTTGCTCTTATCACTGCTGCAAAGGCTTCGGGGGACTGCTGTGGTCCCAGAGAAGTGCAAGTTGAGAGTGAGACCGTTAGTGGTGCCCTATGTACACAAGGTCAGCCAAAGGATTAAAAAGGTGGCGGAGAGACACCAAGTCCCGGTTCTTTTCTCCGCTCCCAAGAAACTGGAGAAGTTGCGTGGTAGAATTGATAGGGGAGCAGCACACGCAGCGCGATGAGGGAACGGGGAATTGTGTATAGAACACGGCTATCGTGTGATAAGCAGTACATTGGACAGTCTGGTAGATGCGTCAACGATAGACTAAGGGAGCATGCATTATTCGTGACATCGTCCCCCGTCGGTCATTTGGCGATTCATTGTGACCATACCTCGGCAAGCCACGCTCATGAAGACACCCACTCACCCTCATTCACCCTCACTCACCCTCATCTTCACGGGCGAGGTGAGGGCGAGTGAGTTTCTGAACTAGGAAAATTCATGAGTGTGACGGTGAGTGAGGGCCATGCAGGCTATGAGGACCGAGAGTGCGTGAGGGCCGTGAGGGCGGTGAGTGCGTGAGGGGCGTTAGGGTGGTGAGTGTGTGAGTGCCGTGAGTGCGTGAGAGGCGTGAGGGGTGTGAGCGCCGTGAGGGCGTTAAGTGCATGAGGGGTGTGAGGGCCATGAGTGCGTGAGGGGCGTGAGGGCGGTGAGTGCGTGAGGCCCCCTTCAGAAGGATCAACTTTCTCCTCAATTTTGGTGTTGCTGGCGGGTTGTTCCCTAGCTTTCCCTAGATCGACACGAATTGCTGAGATCGGGTCGGGCTCGAAATAAGCGAGCAACTCGGAGCAATTCGAAGACGTTTGAAGGGGCTGCATCCAATCAGGGACGCGATATTTTCACGTGATACCTCGTGCCGGTGATGATGACAACAAAAGACTTGGTTCTGGTTTGAAGTTGATCGTTTTTGGAAATAGACTGTTTCAGAAAGATGCATTAGTATTCTCAATGAGATTTAAATGCATAAAAACTCGTTTATAGCGCCTAATTGTGTGTCTAAATAGTGCAAGGAAAATAAAATTTTATGACGATGATGGCAAATTGCAGCAGTTGGTTGCTGCGCGTGAACGCGGGCGGCCCGTGTTGCTGGTGTTGCGACGCCAAGTTTCTGGGCGAAATTGCGCCATCTGAAGCGGGCCTGAGTGGTGTGAGGGCCATGAGTGCGTGAGGGGCGTGAGGGGTATGAGTGCGTGAGGGCCGTCAGGGCGGTGAGTGCGTGAGGGCTATGAGTGCGTGAGGACCGTGAGGGCGGTGAGTGCGTGAGGGGCGTGAGGGCCATCAGTAAGTGAGTAAGGGGCGTGAGGGCGGTGAGTGGCGTGAGGGCCATGAGAGAATGAGGGCGGTGAGTGGCGTGAGGGCCATGAGAGAATGAGGGCGGTGAGTGGCGTGAGGGCCATGAGTGCATGAGGGCCGTGAGGGCGGTGAGTGGCGTGAGGGCCATGAGTGCGTGAGGGCCGTGAGGGCGGTGAGTACGTGCGGGGTGTGAGGGCCATGAGTGCGTGAGGGCCGTGAGGTTCAGTGAGGGTGAGTGAAGGGTTTAAGGTGAGTGTGACCGTGAGGATGAGGGTGAGTGAGGGGCTGAAGGTGAGTGTAGCTGTGAGGGTGAGGGTGAGTGAGGGGCTTAGGTGAGTGTGGTTGTGAGGGTGAGGGTGAGTGAGGGCGACCTAAATTTCCGACCTCTGATTGCGACGGGTGTGGGTGCGCCGCCCCCCCCCCCCCCTAAGTTTGAAGGGACAACAATAATGATGCGAAACAACAAAAGGACGGGGGAGATAACTGAGGCATTTCATATATCATGATGTAGGGAGCGCACGTGTATCAGTGCCCCCTCTGTGGCCCTCTTTCAGAACGAGATAGAATATCTCGGCTCATGCGAAGTGGTGTATGGTGATGTGGGTGTGGTAGATGGTTCAAATGTTTTCGCGTCCTTCATGTTTTTTTTTAATGAAATTTCAGTTGTAAGTCAGCGCCTTGCCTGTGTGTATAACCTATACTGCTCCGTCGTTTGTTTGCGCTGCATTCTCGTTCCGATGCATCACGAACTCACCCAGATTTCTACGCTTAATATAGCACACAATTGTGAACATTACTGCTAATCTGAGCACCGCTCATTTTATGTCATTGTAATAAAACACATGTAGTTATGAAAGTTTTCTAAAATAATGTTCGTCCTTTATTTCCTAATTATAGTTGCCAGCTTCAAGAACGTCTACGCGGTACTCCCCTTCCGTATGCGTGGCGTGCACTTAAACTCAAAACTTTGAAGTCGTTTAAGTAAAGTATACTACACTAGCTAGAGCTGGCCAATCGGACAAAAGACGGTGCTAACTTACAGCCGGTATCACGTTTCAAAGCATTGCATACTTCGTGTGATCAGAAAACGCTGGTTACAATACGTGGATCTCATCACAAGCTTCAACAGCCACTCCGAAAATGACCTCATACATTGACAAGTTGTGGGACTTTTCGGACATTGAAAACAATTCAAACCCCATCTCCAAACGACAACGAATTTGGCACACAAGCCCAACCAGACAGGAAAACAGAAATATAATCCTTAAAAGACGGTTCATGGTTCAGTCATTCCCCAGCATAACCAGCATGACACAGAAGCTCAATTAAGGAAGTGAGTCACAAGATCACACGGGGAGCAAACATAACGGTTCCGGGGAGAAAAAATAACGGTTCAAACCGATTCAAACCGGTAAATTGAGAATATATTTTGCGCCCTGTTTTGGCAATGGGCACTGTTTCAACCGTAAAACGAGTAAGTATATAGCTTTTTTATCATTAGTACAATCCACTTCTATTCTCAGTTACCAAAAATAACTGGGAAAGTTGGTACGTATTCATAATATAAACAACGCGACTGACAAGGACAAAGGAAGACTGGACGACACGAGCGCTGACTGAATCCAAAGGTTACCAGTCTGGTAGTTCGAATCACGGGGTGAAGTTGTACCAATCACCCCGTGATTGGTACAACTTTCCGTCTCAGTGTTAAAACTTGAAGCCTAGTTGTGCTCTTATACTTCCCTTACAAAATGTTTCAAGCAGTCTATATACTATAGCTTATCCACATTTTAACGACCCTTTCAACTTCCTATCCAGTCACGTCGTATCGAAAATGATCCAGACTTTATACAGACTTTCTTTCAACCAAAGTCTACAGAGTAGAGACGGTAGAAATTCTATACAATTTCGATCACCCCACCTCAATAAGCTTTCTGTCACCACGTTTATATGGAATGATTATGGACTAGAATCGATAGAATAATGAGATGCAGTGCGGAGAAGCGACATATCACACCCAGTTAGAGCCTTCTTGCGGAAAACCTTTTTTCGACTGGGTTAAAAAAAAAATTATCGCCTTTTGCATAGCTTTATAGACAGCACACCACCCCTATAAACAGACTTCATAAAATTATGTGCGAAAAAAATTAACAGATTTGCAATCTTTTTATCTTGAGGGTCATTCTAGTTCAAGGGATCCCCTTTCCAGCGTAGGGTCAAAACTACTGATTTACTAGTATTATAAGTGCTGCGTGGCGTGTTTATTTGTGATATCTGCGTATGCGCACGTAGCATGTGGTGAGTGCATATTTCCAGGGAGGTATCGTGATAAACTAAGAAATAATATTCAGAATTATTTCTTTTTCTCGAAATTTTTATTTATTGTCGTTAGAAAGGAAATAGAAACGTTCTTAAAATCGATATTTGTTTTTCAAACAATTTCTATGGAGTCTCTATACACGGGGCGCTGTAGAATGTCTACAAAAAAGCGGCCAAACAGTTATAGACAGTGAAAAGAAAAGTCGATACGTTTTCTTTAGAATATCTATAACCTCTATACACTATTATCTACCAGAATTCTGTAGAAAGTAGATACATTATTTTAAGGCTTAGGAATTAATTACAGTGCGTAAGATTGTAGAAGTGGCACCACCTCGCCATTTATATTGTGAAATCTAGTTTATTAAATAGGTTTCACAATATATATGATGACCACGCAACAATAATATTTTCACAATGTCACTAAAGTTTTAGAACAATTAAGCCCTTTAAGTCTACCGTTTATAGAAAGACTGAGCGGCAATCACAATGCTTGTTTTCCTGACCAACATTGTTTAGACTCATAACTTCGATGCGGGCGAATAACCATGCAGAAAAATTGATCAAAATTGTTCACTTTAATCTATACGCACCTTCGTGCTCGGATCAAACCTGTCCAAAAATAGCGCGAACCCGATTAAAGTTTTCCGGCCTAGCTTGGCGTTTGAGGTTTGTTCTTGACAAGATGCCGGTAAATTGAATTTGCAAATTAGCATTACCCTTGTTCATTGGTGAGTTTTTGTTAAATATAACTAAGTATTTTTAATACCTTACTTGACATTGCAGCTACTTAATTGGTCACTTTCTGACGGTCTGCATGCGTAATCGTCATTGTTCTGGCACACTCGCCTGTGTACTTTCTTTTTGTCCAGCTTACAGATATATAAAATTGTTGTTCATCACATAAAAAAAAGGCAATAACAAATTTGTATATGTTTGAGAAGCTAAATATGTGAAGGAAACCACAATTATTGCAATCAAGTTCAAACTCCAATGTTCGTTTTGGGGCTTTTTTTATCATTATTAGATGTGCCTATCACGGATTAAGACGCCGGAAAAAGATTTGAAAAACATAGTATTTCAGATAATTTCGCGGTGCATTTACTTATAATGTATAGTTTTAAGGCGATCGTCCCTTTATTTATGTTGTTACATATTAAGTTAATAAATATATTTTTATTATCATCAATATATTTGACTGTATGAAGTTCACATAACGGCTTGAGGTCGACACGGGAGGACGATACTCGAAAATACACCAGCTGTTGAGTCTGCAGAAACGTGCTGTCTTGTTCTCCGTTTTGCTGTGCGTGAATTGCCGGGTCGCGGGGTGTGCCAAAAATCATTGTGTGCTCACATAATAGATCTGAAGGCGCAAAATGGACCGTGCAACAATATTTTTCCTTTTAGTAAATACCGCTAAGAGGTAATCCGGGACGTTGATAACTCAAAAATACACCCATAAGTTTTGCTTTCCGCTCAATATGACAGACGCAGGAAACCTAAAGGAAAGAAATGGCTCTTCCCTCCTCAACTCTCTATTAGACCGAGCGGCCACGTGATCTGACGCTAATTATCAACCGTCATTGTTAATCTTAGCCATTCGCTGGGGTTTTCAAAGAAGAAAGCATGGGTTGAGCTTTAAACATTGTTGGAGTTCGCTTATGCTCATCTTTGATTGAACACGAACCCGAATGTTTGGTGATGCAGATTGTCATGAACCGGAGCACTCGAGTCGGGCTCATGACAGTCAAGTACGTCACGGGGTCACGTGACTCGGGGTGAGAAGTCGTGATGCCATGTGACGTCACGAAGTCGTGATGCCATGTGACGTCATCTTAAATTGAGATCGTCATATAGAGACGATCTCAATTTAAGTAGACCTGACGCAGTGAGTCACATAACCTGACATTACTTGACAACATGTCCTGACACCATGACGTCATGTACAGAACCACGTGACACATCATTTCATAGAGCCAATAAAAAATCGCCACGAAAACCCACAAGTTCTCATAGATAGCAATTCTGTATATGACAATTTGATCACTATAAAGTATGCAGCTGCCAATTTTTCTTTCTTAAAAATTTGTTATGTGAACCGGTTTGAACCTGTTACCGTTGTATTTTTTCCGGTTCCATTCCGGTTTTAAGGTGGCGGCGAAGATTTCGGTTCGGTTCAGTTACGGTTCGGCTAAAAATAATGGCTCGGTTTCGGTTTTCGGTTCGGTTCGACTCCGGTTCGACACTTTGGTTTTCTAATCGTAAGAAATTTTAAGAGGCTTGAAGACACTCGATACCAAGAAGTCACAAGTCTGTAAACGGGCCTTTAAACCGAATTCCCAAAAAACTGACTCGGCACATGTTTAGTGGCATCTTTCGGTTTACTCCGAAGACATCAAACCCTATATATGCTTCATATCAGCATTTGTCAACTGTAATTAGACAAACAGTGCTTACCGCAAATGGAAAGTTGAACTGCGATGCACAAAATCCAGATATAGTGTCGCATTGCAATACTGATGTTATGATGAATATCAATCAGTATCACAAATAATACGATGTATCACCTAGAAAAAATGAATGCTTTGGCAATTACCCTTTAGTCATTATTATGTGCAGTCTAATGTTGTCAACGAGGTAACTGAATCTTAGGAACAGACTCGGACGAAAGCAGCTTTGATTGCAAGTTCAAGCTGTTATTCTATTAGGTATTACAGACATCAGAATTTACGAGATAGAAGCGGCTGGAAGATAGTTTCTTAGCTAAATATAATTCGTAAGAGTTATCAAAACAAACATTGCTAAAAGAACATTTACACTTGCTTCCGTAACAAAAATTCCCTCAAACCTAAAACAAAATACGCTGGCGTTTGAAGATTAAGACAACTGCCACGTAAAGATCAACAACAAACTATATAATTCCTGATTTTATTTCCGGAATGTTTCGCGTCATTCCCTTTACAGATGTATTCTGCGCAGTGACAACCAGAACTTTTTAAGGCACAGGACAACCGAAACAAGCAATTCGTATAATGTTTGTGGTATCAAAGGAAATACATTTATACTTATTTCATCCTCAGGGCCCTAGAGGCATTACAAAGGGAAGTAGGCAATAAAAAAAGAACAATGTTTGAATTTTTATGAATAGAAAAAAGTACATAATTTCGCTCGTAAGTTTTCAGGAACGTCTGTCTAGACCACCAGCTGGCATGAACCCGAAATCTCCTGTTCTTTCCCTTTTTTTTATCAGCGCCAAAAGAGTGCCATCGAGGCCTATAGCGTAGAATATTTTCATGTTTACAGCATCAGCTCACTCGGAAATATATAGAGTTCCCAGTGTTGGAGGTAACGCGTTACTAGTAACGACGTTACTGATAACGCGTTACATTTTTCGCTAACGCAGTAACGTACTCGTTAGTATTCTGAATGACTAACGAGTAAAGTATTTCCGTTACTTTTTTACGGTATCGGCTGTCAAATTTCGTTACTCGTTACTCATTACTTTTGACCAAAACTGGTGAAATCCTGCACGAGCTTCTGCACCAGCTTATCGCTGCACGGAACCAGCATCCGTCACAGTAAAGTTAAAAAAAAAAAAAAAAAAAAAAAACTCACTTCTGGAAGGCGAAGAAAACCTTCGGCTACCAGCCAATTCCGTTCATCCTCCTTTTCCTTTTTTTTTTTCATAGTGTCACCACTTACAAGGCTTGAACGAACGACTGTGTTACAGCCTCCTCCACTCCCTCCTCTTCCCCCCCCCCCCCCTGCTTTGTGCAGCAGAAGTGAACAGCGGGAAAGGGGGGGGGGGGGGGGGGAGCCGTGGAGAGACATCCGTTTACAACAGTTGACAACTAGTGGCGAAGCGATTTGCTCATTTCTCTAGTTTCAAAAAAAAAAAAAAAAAAGAAACACCCTTTGTGGATTATGTTTACCCTCGCTCTCCCCTTCGCTGCCTGAAAGTTCCTGACCCACTTTTGTACACAGAAGAATCTTTCGCTTGATTAGTCTTTAATCCCCTAAGGTCATGATAAAATAATTTAAAAAAAAAATTTGAAACCTGGAAAGAAAACGTACAAACACGAAACCTTTTTTTTTTTCACAGAAAAGCTAAGAGCTATTGCTGGTAAAAGGCAGCAAGTGATTATAGCCAATGTGCTGATAACCGGTGTCCTGTTTCAGATAGTGAAGTAAATCAGTCTCTGGTAATTGTATGAACCGGACTGTTACTAAAACCGGCGTACAGATGAGGGGTGTTGGTTGGCTGGTTGTGTTCCAGCAGTCCTCGTTCGCATGCTGTAGTTTATAAAATTTGATTGACTAACATCTCCGACTCATTCTGCGCGTGAGATGGCCATGATTAACGAAAGTCCGTCGCCATGGCCAGCAGGTCTGAATGAAATGTATCAACTAAAGGAGGCAGAATCAGGTAATTTACAGTTTCAATGCCTGATCTGCATGCCGAAAATTAAGCTGCTTCGCGCATCAAAACATTATGAAACCACTCTGTAAATTTTTATCTTTATCCAAGCTTGTTAAGGAGGCTTACCATACATCTCTGCCAAACATATGTACTCGAACGGAAAAGTAACGTAAAAGTATCGTAAAAGTAACGTTCGTTATTTTTGAAAAGTAACGGTAACGGTATATCGTTACGTTTGTAAAAGGGTAACGTAGCTCGATAACGCGTTACTTTTTACCAAGCTAACGAGTAACGCTATTTCGTTACTTTTTTTCGGTAACGGGCACAACACTGAGTTCCACCCCATATTTTATTACAATATCCAAACAGAAAAAAAAAATCGATGGCTGATTGTTAGGCAATACTGTTGCATACGTTAAACGTTCTAACGTTGCAAACGCTTAGCATACTCTGAGATTTCAGACGCCAGACGCCTACGTTTGCCGTGCTCTTCATCAGATAGTTTAACGCTTACCGTGCGTACACTTGATCGGTATTCCTAGAATGAAGCGATACTACCGCTATTACGGCTGATAAACCTGGCGATCTTCCAGAGCCTTCCATACTCTCGAGCTCCTCTCCTTCAGTGCGTATGGGTGGTCCAGCTCCTCCTCGCCTACCCATCTGGTCACATCCCATCTTCGCTAACCAATCAGTGACTAGCACCCGCAACACCTCTTCCACCGCCAACCAATCAGTGTTGGGCATCGCGGTCACGCTTTTATCTGGGCTTCACGAAACTCAGAACTGCTAGCCAAAAAACGTTTCATGTTAATATAAATCAGCGGCCTAAGTACATTATAATAACTAGAATATTTGACCATCTATGCTCATTAAAGCCCATAGAACAATGATAATTTTAATAATGATTGGGTGTTTCAAAAATGGCACCTAAGCATATGTCACGCTGCTTTCCTTCTTTATAAAACGGAATACGTAAGAATGCACTGTCATAGGGCTAAGAAATTAAAAACACTGGCGTATATTAGCTATTTCTTTAAAACAAAACATCCGTTAAAGTTAATCCAGAGTATAAACGAGTTTTAATTCGCTAACGTAGCAATTTTTCAATAACAAATAAAAAGAAAGGGCTATAGTAAATGCGGGAAACTCACTATTGGCTGTTCGAAAGGCTGCAACTAGAAGCACAGCAAGTTCAGCTGGGAGCACTCTAATTCTTCCGGTATAATATCTCTCTGATCAGTCCCTATTTCGTTGTTCTATGTTAAAGGCCGAGTGTGAAGGGTGAAAGCCACATATGGTCCTGGGAAGAGGGGGAGAAGGACAACCCTCGCCTTCTTACTCGGTCTTGTCGAAACGCATTCGCTTTTCGAGCTTATTGTTGTAGAGACAAAGGTGATCAAACAGACGCGGGAGTTCAGTGCTCATTTGCCATTTAGAGACTCGAGCGGAGAATTAACCACCCCAGATGTTTAGCGCGAGACCAGTCCTCAGCTTTCTTGACCATGAGCACTTTGCACCTTCTCTCATCTGCTCTCCGTACAACGTCGTAAAATATAAATTCCAGTCATAATACTGCGTATATCGTAATATTCTCCGGGATAACAATATACACCAATAATAAAAACAATCAATATAAATTCGAATCATAGGGACGTGCACTTTTTGTTCCTTCAGACAATTTTGTTTTTGCAACCAGTCGTATGGACTCACATCGCAAACTCTTTAATCTCTTTCCACTAGAATGGAGAAACGTAATATTTCAGGGGATTGTAATAGCGTAGGACTCACATCACGCGTCTAAATTAAATCTTTACTATTATCATGAATACATTTTGTTCCTCGGGACGTTCTCCTGTGTAACGCCCTATAAGGATACCTTTTCCGCGCATACATGGCGGTCGCATAGTTGATATCCATATGGCGATTTTCAGAATGTGACGATAGTTAAGTGCGGCTCACAGATTGGCCATGAGCACTGTGCGAAGACTAATTTGGGTTCGTGACAATCAAGGGTGTAACGCCTTTTTTCGTTGCCATTCCGTGGAGAAAAAAAAATCTAATGGGTGTTTTGTAAGTTGTGAACCTTAGGGATTAATTGAACGAGCGATGGCATAGGAAAAGAGGCATTAGATATGTTGTGAAAGTGTTTGATTTCCAATCGTCGTTTTGGCAGGCTCCTAAATCGCTTTTTATAGATTTCGGGTCTAACAATGGGTGATCGGGATCAACACGTTTTACTTTTGAATGTTGATTTGGAGAAGTGTTGTACAAGATGCTCGACAATGGACCTTTTTCCAGTAACGAGCACCATCTGCGGAATTCTTTTCGAACTACAGATAAAGGGCAGGATAACTTGCCTACGCCCGTCATTGGCATCGTGCTGTGGTATTGACCTTGGTTGCCTTTTATGCCCTATCCCGGCGTATGCTCCATCAAGAATCACCAAAAAAGAAGAAATACACGCAATGCTAGGTGCTACATGTGTTCGTCGACCGGAACTTTGCCCTGCGAAAATGCCGACAGCCTCAAGCAAGGGCAGAGGAGGGGATATACGCATTCGCAGAAGCTTACTGGAAAAAGGTCCATTGCATTTAACATACGTTCCTAAATACGTGCTTGAGAACGTATTTAGAGTCCTACTCGGTTTACTTTCTATGCAAAATACCTTTAGTACAATACAAAATGCTTAGAATTGTAATTCGATTACTTTCAAATATACTCTGTCATTACATTATTTGTATTGACCTCAGTGATACTAGAATCTTTCACTCGCAAGGAACACAAGCCAAGAAACAAAACTGCTGTACTAATATATGCAGTCACAGAACAAGAGTAGCATCACACTTGGTCATCTAATATTGTGATATTTTTTTAAGACAAAGGAGCATGAAGAGTTCACTATCTATACTCATGTTTTACATATCTGGCAGCGTCATGACCATGCGTGCGGGTACGTGTGCCCGTTAGCGCAGCAAAAGCCCGCTTGGTAAAAGAACGGGTCGTTTACTCATTCCATGAAAATGTTTGCTGGGTCAGCGCGCACGTGTTAAAGCGATAGCCAAAACGGAAGCTGGCATAATAGAGCTTTGAAATCACGAGATCGCGTGCTCTTGCTACTTCTTTTACACACGCACTATTTTAACCCCCCCCCCCCTTCGCCCCCCCCCTCCCCCTCCCCCCCCCCCCCCCCCAAAAAAAAAAAAAGTCATCTCCACGCTTTTATTAAAGCCGTTATAAAATTGGCCTGACCCCAAAGATTAAAAAAAAATAAGTCGAGAATCTTTCCCTTTAACTTGGCATATATGTTTCCTAAATTATTTCCACTAATGGGTTTAAACAACCTCGATTGCTTCGTCCAGTGAGCACAAACGAAATCGTGGAAAGTAAAGCGGGCCAAATTTTTTTTGTGCGTTTCACGATTCTACTAGTTTCACCTTCGAGCCACAAGGGGAATCTCCGTCCTGTCTCACGAATTTTATCTTCTGAACAGCATTTCTTTTATTATTGGCAGTTGAGTTTTCCATCTGTATACCTCACGCCGATGTCGTACTATTCAGTTTTATTGCTTTAAGCATACTTTTATTAAACCGCTGTCTTACTTTCAGGATTTGTTGCTTTAAGCATAAACAAATTACGACTGCTAACGTTCGTATTGACATTCCGGCCATCAGCAGTCGTCTTGCGTTGCTCATATTTTTACATACACCTGACTACGTTATCACCCACGAGAATTGCTTGCTTTGACCTTTATTTTCAGCGGTTAATCGTTTCATCACGTATCTCCTCTAAATCAGCGTGCTTGATTTTCCTTAAATAACTACTTGGGTAAATTATTATTAAACAAATTAAACCCTACACACGTTACTGGTCGCGTAGTTTTAGAATGAAAACAATCTGTTTTGTCTTGTCGCCCACACAAAATGGGCCACCGAACCAACCCGCCACTTCCGCAGGAGGGATCATCCACTGCTGGAATCGCGAATTTCATATTATGGCCATCGCCTCTAAACGACAATTAGGTATCGCCGTTACGCTTTGTTTTAGCTTGAGCCCAGACGCATCCGATGCTAAAAACGCGAGCATGTGGCCCTGAACAGTGCGTGCACTGTACGAGCGTGCTTGCTTGGCAGGGACGCTGAAAGCCAGGAGCTCGCGCTTGTAGCTTCTGCTACCCTCATGGTTAAAGTGAAACGGAAAATAGTACGCGCCGAGGAAGGGACAGTTGCAGATACGGTCGGTCGCCGATGCAGTAAAGGCCGGTTCTCACATGCAGCGAAGCGCTGATGTAGCGCTCCTCACGTGCCGTCAGCTACTTATCGTCTGCCATGAGCAACAGTTTTGACGGTGCGATACAAAGCTGGTGACTGCTCCCGTCAGCACGCGCTTAGCGCGAGGTCATCGCTATGCTTGTAGCGCTCCGCTGCATGTGTGAACAGGCCTTTACAGTAGTAAAGGCTGATTCACACTGCACCTTTTCCTTGGGTTTTCTTACGTTACGTGCAAGTCACCGAAACATTCGTGTCCCGAATGTCGCGTGCCAGGTTTTCTTTTTGAATTGGTAGCCACACTTGATATGAAGCACATATGTCCGGTGACCTGTACGTAAGATTTTGCAACGTAACGTATAACTTAAGAAAACGGGGTCGTGTGAATGGGCCTTTACAGTCACCCAGTCTCGCAAGCTCGGTCTTGAGAGAGCGCGCTCTTCACGCATTTCACCCGCGCTTTTCACATTGCGATTTTTTTTTTCACTGCTTTTGTCAAGGTGGGCACGCCACGTGTTGTGAACCAGAGTGGACACGAAAGCTGCCAATGTTTATAATTTCACGTGATAACGTTTGACGAAATGTTCAGAGATAATTCAGATATTTACACAATTTAAGGGTCGTTGTTTTCTGTCGATTTTCAATATTCATTATGTTCGAGCTAAAAACTGCATTGCAGTCAAGGCCGTTACTTTCTTGACTCTGAAAAAACAAGTACGTAGTTAAAGGGCCTCTCCCACCTAAAAATAGCGATGATATGTCTTCACGCCTCGCGTAATTTTACTTACCTTTAATTGTGCCGCTAAATTATCGAAGCAAAAGAATTAAGATTTCGCCAGGAAAATAATTTGAGAATCTCAGATTTTGATACACATGTTTTTGTTTCATTACTCGACGATACTTGTGACGCAACAAGATACTACAGTCATTAATCGTGACGTCACGCCTTTCTCGGTTCCCCTTACTTACCAACACCGAGCCGCTCTCCCGAGACACCCGAAATGTTTGTCAGACAAACTGGCAAATGTTTCAACGGTCGGCAGCGAAAACATCATATATCGACACGAACAATTCTTTCTCGGGTTATCTAGGGTTTTACTGCCGGCACTGTGGTTTTGATCCCCAGTTCAGAAAATTTAATTTAACGAGTGGCGTTACGTTTTTATTCCACGGCTCTACAAGGCTATTTTTTTATTGAATTATAAAGACCTCATTAAAAATATAAATGTCTGCTTTTCTTGACAAAAGATCGTAATGTTCCCAAGGACTGTAAGTGCTTGGGTATCATAGAACAGAAATCAATTGAAATTATGATTATTTCTTGAAAACATTTTATTCCACAGAATGCCTAAAAAAGTTGACCATCTATAGTTCAACTTTACTTATTTATTTACCTACCTTAAGGGCCCTTTCGGGCTTTTATTCACATCAAAACAACAGGGAAAAAAAGAACAGATGTCCACAAGACACTTATAAAAAATGAAAAGGCGTAATAAAACATTTGCTGGATCCGAAATCGCCATAGTGAAACATCAAATATACATAAAGACGATATGGCCTAGGAGTTCTGGCAGATAAAAGAAATCAAAAGGCCCAAAAAAGCTCGATGATTCTTTATGACTGCTATGTTGCTTGACAAGGCGTTTCAATAATTAAGTACAAGGTTGAGCGGGGAGTATTTGTATAAGTTAGTACGGGCAAATGTAGAATTTACTTTGTCAGATGGTCAAAACAGGGAAAGATGCGAGTCGCTGACACAACGTTAATTCGACGAAAGGGAGTTGTGCCTATTAATGTGCTGAACCAGTTTTGAGGCGAACCAAATACTCTGAAAATTTCGCCAAAGAAATTCACACTTCAGAGACTCCCAGGCACAAGCGTATTATACAAAAGATCTTTCTGTCACGCAGAGGGGTAGTCTCAAATTTATAACGGCCTCACGGTCATACAATGGAAGGCACTTGTCGAAACAAATACATGACTGAGCTTCGTGGACCCATATTTTGCAAATTTTTGAAGCTAAGGTTTCTACTTAGTACCTATTCGCGGCGGGAAGTTTGGGTATCACCATTTGGTTGAATTTTTTTTCACAACCCAGAGTGAGGATATTTCTACTTCCTCTGCTGGTACAAGCACGTGCTATGCCACGTTTCTGTGCACTATGAAAATAAAACAACCGCGTAGGTAGCACGTGCACTAGCCATAGTGAGGAAAACGAAGCGTCCCTACCGATCTTCTCAACGTGAATTAAAAAAAAATGCATAAAACATACCGACAGGAATTATTGGGAAAAAAAGAGAACGCCGGAAATTACGATAATTACAGTATCACCTTTACGCAACCGACTAAACAGGAAAATTAAATTGGCGAGAAACATGTATTGTAATAATTTCTTTGGTCACCATTTTTCTAGTAATTTCAAGGAAAAATGGAGACGTGTAAATCTGCTCCTGAATAGACATACTAAACCCAAGTGATCACAAGCTTAATGGTTAATGGAACTGAGCTATCGGGTTCAGATATCTCTACGTCATTCAATTACTTTTTTTTTTACTGTAGGCGACAGTCACTAGAATTCCGACATTTTTTATTTTCTAAGTGATAAGTTGGCAGAATCGATATTCTTTGAACCGACGGACGAGCTTGAGGTTTTCTCAATTTTCAAAAGTCTAAAAGATACAAATAGCCTTCGCCCCCATAATATACAAAGTCGCCCAGTAAAATATGTTCTGCAAATAATTACAACATGTCTGACACATATTTATAATGTAGCGCTTATGACGGGACACTTTCCAACAGCTGTGCAGCTAGCTAGAGTAGCCGTAATTTATAAAAAAAGGAATTAAGAACGACCTCGGTAACTATAGACCAATATCTATACTTCCGTTTTTTTCGAAGGGGTTAGAACGAATAATTCATTGCCGCCTCAATAATTTTTTCTTAAAACATTCTGTAATATCCGATTGCCAGTATGGGTTTACTAAAAATAGATCAGCGGAACACGCCTTGCTTGCCCAAAAACAATATATTTTGTACAGTTTTGAATCACAACGCCTTACTCTTTGTATTTTTATTGACTTTAATAAAGCATTTGATACTCTAAAATTAAATCATAAAATACTTTTCGCTAAGCTCGAGCCTTACGGCGTACGAGGACACGCCCCCAACCTTATACAGTCATATTTAAGCTCGCGATTACAATATGTTGTCATAAATCACTCTCGCTCCGATTCCCTTCAAATTTTTAATGGTGTCCCTCAGGGTAGCATCACTGGATCACTCTTTCGTATGCCACGGGTGAATCCAGGCTCCGCCTGGATTCACCCGTGGCATACGATATTTTGGCTTTGGGCGGTTTCCTGAAAATTTCGATTCTTTGATTAATTGGAATAAGTACGGTTCATTCATCTGCATATGTTCGTTTATATTCTCCTCGGAGACCACGTACGATGGTGTGAAGTGCCCGCGTCGTATGTATGTATGTATGTATGTATGTATGTATGTATATATATATATATATATATATATATATATATATATATATATATATATATATATATATATATATATATTATTTTTACCGCGTTTACACTGCTGACTTTTAAGGGTGGCGAAGCCCGTCAAGCAGTGGACGACACTGCTTTTTTCTCGCCACCCTCAGTTTGTGTTTCAAGCTGAAATAAACGCTGATTGATTGATCTCTTTCTTCACGCTGACGTCTAAAAGGAAGCATTTTCTTTTACATCAGGTAGCAGATTTGTCGCTGATGACGAAATATAATGTAGTACAGATGTTGTTTTGCCGGTAGTGTATGCGTGGTGTGATATTTTTCAAATGTTTCAGGCTTTGGCCTTATCATTTCGATGAGAACGAGGGGAAGAATAGAGGGAACAAAATGCCACGTTTGATTGTTTTATTTGTAAAATATTGAGGTTAAATCAGCTCATGTTGGACCTAAGAAGGATTGACATTAAAAGCGAAGTAACATTAAGCTGTCTATACAGAAAATCCTCTTGCTCTTTCGGAGCCGATTCTTTGAAACGAGGCGTTTAACAGGGCCTGCTATATGAACGCCGGAGCTTTTTCTCAGCGGCAGTCGTAAGCTGCGCGAAAACCCCTAACTGGCGGGAATAACAAAATGTTAATTATATGTTCTGGTTCCTGTAGTTCTGTCGAAGGGTAGGTTTCATCAGTAAACTTTATTTCATTTCAGTTACTTATTTTTAAGGACCCGATGGGCCATTATATAAAGACGGAAATGTGTGCGAATCTATACTTCGTTTCAGCTGCTTAAGTCCAGGTGCAGCCGAAGCTAAGAGATGATGGGACCAATGACATAGCGTCGAAAGGGAAACATCATGGTGTTCTTCATGTTTCTGTACATGCGTTCTATGATCGTTTTACCAATTATATACAGAAAAGGCCCAGTGACCTGCTTGATTGATCCCATCAGCTCATAGCGTCGGCTGCACTTGGACTTAAGCTATAACAATAAGTATAATACAACACTTTGAAACACAGACAAAAAACAGAACAAGTACTGAAACGATGGAAATAAAAACCGCGTACAGTGCCAACCCGGTAGAACACTGGTGGTTAGCAGAGGAGTAAGATCACTGACTGGCGGTAATTGGATTGTTCTGAAATAAGTGTCGTTTCCTCGGAAAGGGATTCACAGATGATAATAGCCGCTGAAAAATTTGGTGTTAAAAGCTAGTGTTTTAGCTGATGATATGTTCGAAGCAACGATTGCGATTAAATCGAGATGATATCCTGTCGCAGGACAAAAGTATGGTATGTAATACGGATTCACCTTCCTCTTCATTTAGAATTTTGAAAATACACTGGAAGTATGTCTTGATGGAGCTTGTTATCAGTCCGATTCAAATTTGTGGTAAGCAAAGTGAAGTTAATATTATATTGCACTTGACGTCACTTTCGGTTAGCCTCAAAATTCGGTTAGCCTCAAGGAGGGTTAAGAACGCTACGCAATTTTTTATGGATTTACTTACGAGCTATAGTTTGCAAATAAACGAACTTCAACACGCTGTGTTGAGGTTGGCTTGCTGTACGTGCAACTCGAAAAAATGACACAGGGTCAGGTTTTCAAATAGCGAATAACCACCTTTAATGCAACATCGACGAACAAGTAAAGGTTATGATAACGGTATTTATTCGCATTCAGAAAGGGTGTTGATGACAGCAGAGAACCGAAGGTTCATTTCAGAGGTCTGTAACATCAAGTAGGCAGCATGAGAGACTGGGCGTAGCCGCAGATGATCGTCTTGATCGGCGGAAAGTTGAGCCAGTAGCCGTCTGTTACTTGATGAGAAGACAGGAGGCTTCGTGCAACTTGGCTCTCTTGCGACGATGTGGCGGACGGCACGTGGTTGTGTTCAGATAGAATTGTTTTGAATCAAGGCAGACGTTCCAAGTTAGCTCCGCTGCTTCCACTGTAAACGAATTAATTTTTATGAACTCAATATTTGGCGAATTTCTCAAGGTGCTAGTTTCAGAATTATTTCACCGACAGAAATATTCATGATCCCTGGTGTAGTCATTACGAGGGTGGGGGGGGGGGGGGGGGGGAATTATTCGCGGGACAAATTGTTCGTAATCATTCTCACATCACGAAATTGGGAAAACGTAAGTCTTTATGAAAACCAAGTTGTTTACCGTATACTCTTTTCCACATAACGTCGCAGACGAAAAAATTCCGGCTCCGGCGACCCAATGTGAGCTGTCAGAGGCAACCACGTGTTCTCCCGGTGCTGTATTGCCGCATGACCCCGCCTCCCATGGCCATCGTGTATGAGGTTGGTAAAGCAGCTCTGCTGCTTTCTCAGGAGAAAGTGTCAGTTTTTCGATGGCATTTCAGATTGTATTGAGTGCCTCTTAGAGTTAATGACGAATCTGTCTTGCCCTTCGAGTTGGGCCAGCGCGCCAAAGACCCACATCATCTGCATAAATGGATGTCTGTACAAGGAACGGTCCCCGCTGGCGAAGTGAGCTGGGAAGAGTTGCCATGGCGACATTGAAAAGGAAAGGACTAAGGACACTTCCTTAAGGAACGCCCTGAGTCACAAAACGTGGACTGCTAAGCGCTCCCGGGACCCTGACCCTGAACGTTCTACCAGAGAGAAATGCCTTAATATATTCGAGCATTTTTCCCTTTAACTCCGCTTTGATCGCAGGTGATGCAAATGTGAGATCAAGGACGCTTTTTCTGACCCCTTTACGCAGAAATGTGGGTGCTCCGCTGTTTTGAGTTGTTAGGTCCAAGGCGGCAATGGTGTCTTCCAGGCGTCTTCTCCTTCTGTTTGTTGGGCTATCACCCCAGTTGATGTGTGCGTTGAAATCTTCAACTAATAAAAGTTCACCTTTAGCTCTCTGTTGAATTTGGTGCAACACATCTGGGCCCCATATGCCCCAAGGGCTACGTAAATGGAAACTATTGTGGTGTCTTGCGTTCCGAGCCTTAATGTGACTCCCGCATACTCTGCCGTTAACGAGCAGAGATCTGAAAGGTCCAGGACACTCTGATGGAGGCTTGATCTCACTAAAAGAGAAACCCGAGACGTAGTCTTTGAGACAATTATGGTGGAATTGTAGAAAACATATGGAGAAAGTCGCAGCTCACCGTGTACGATGTTAGTTTCTTGAAGCGCCATTACATCTATAATTCTCTGCTGCGGAATTCGTCGAAGTCCAGGAATGTGTGTACGGAGGCCGTTCACGTTCCATTGGAGTATTGATAGAAATTTGGGGTTCCGGATTCGTTGACACGCCCCGTTGGCTTACCCTATTTTAATATGATTCCATAAGAGGGAGAATTATCTTAAGGAACGAGAAGATAAGTCGTGCCCACTGCGTATAAACAGGAAATAGAAATGCAGTCATGCGGGTTGCCTTCTGAAGAAGTGGATCCAGCTTTCCCATGCAGATTTAGCTGTGGGTTCAGCACTTGGGCTGGGAGGAGGCTGCGGCTTCAGTGCAGACGTCACATTCAATGCTGGTTTGACAGTGTCGGCTTTCAGTTCCACAGTGCAGGTGTGGTGGTTGTTCAATTGAGATGCTCCCTTCGTCGTTTTGCCTTTTTGCTGATTTGCCACAGCGTAATCCGCAGAGCTGACATTACGCTTCTTGGTGGGCTCATTCCTTTCTTTCGGTGGGCTTGGAGGGGGCTGACCACTTTGAGGTACGTTGGCTGTCTTAGACTATTGGACAGCTGTCCTTGCAGCACGAAAATCAACGGCATGTTGACGTGCGTAGTTGCGAGTCTCGCTTTCTTTCTTTCATTCGGGGCAGGATGAACAAGTGGCAGCGTGAAGTTGTCTACAGTTGACACACTTTTCTTGCGCCGAACACTCGGTGTCGCTCTCATGTAAGTCTCCGCAGCGGCTACAAATAGAAAGTCGCTTGCAAGTCGCTTCTCGATGTCTATACGCGCAACACTTTCGGCACTGCATGGGCCGTTCCTTGAATAGTGAGACTGGGTGACGGACATAGCCTAGGTTAGTGGTTCTCAGACATTGATATTTCGCGGACCCCTTGTGGATAGGCGCAGTTGGTGGAGGACCCTGTTCGAGGTAAGAAAAGATAAAATTATCGGTTAATTATGATAATTATGTAATAAATGGGTATAACAAAGGGCTGTGTGAAGTAGATTTGTCTTATTGATATACCCTCAAGAAACTAACCCGAAAATTGAAACGTGTCTTCTCAATCTGAAAAAAGACAACTTTTATTGCCGCGCTTGACTGATGAGGCAGGGCTTCGCGAACCCCTATATTAACTTCACGGACCACAAAGGGTCTGCGGACCAACCTTTGAGAGCCACTGGACTAGGTAAACATAACTTGGCAGTGCTGTTGTAGATAAGGACCACTCGACCTTCCGGAGATCTCACGTTCTGTTCGAGCTCAACTTCAGAAAGCGCAGTATCTACGTCTGTGATCACTCCGACGGCGTAGTGTCGCGGAACCGGACCATATGCTCTGACCTTAACTCCACAAAACTCAGAACAAGCAAGGAGCGTTCGAGTCGTCTGGCCATTGCGTGTGTCTACTGCAATGAGGTTGAGTCTTTTGTTGGGACGGACCTCAAGAATGTACTCCGGGCACATTTGTTCCAAAGCAAATGACAGTTTAAGGCTGCTGAGTGGTGCGATGAGCTGGTTTTCAACCGTTGATACAAGGATGACAGTCAGCCCTTCTGTCACTTTCGGCAAGTGGGTAACTGTACCCGTGCTTTTGCTTGAGTTTGAGTCAGTCTCCTTGCGTTTTTTAGCTCCTTTGGTCTGCCAGCCTTCGTCGTCGTTGAGCTCCATGTCACAGAGCTGTAACTCTTTGTCATTCGATATGTTGATATTTGAATGTTGACTGGGGTCTTCTGCCAAGTCAGCAGCGGAAGCTTCGCACTCCGATTTAGCAATATATGTACCGCATATCGAGGGACTCACGCTGCATTGGTCGGTTGCAGCTCTTTGACTTGCCATTAGTGAGGGAGTTCTGGTGGACATAGCGGAGTCGTTTCAGGAAAGCCGAGGATTAATCCCCAGCCGACCGGCACACCCGCCCGCATACAGGCGGAGGCAAGCTTCGCACTTGTAGGCTCAAAGAAAGCTGACCGCATTTCCACGTGGTGAATGATGTTGATTGGGGCGAAGTTCTGGTGGTGCTTGTCTGCGTAGACGCTGAGCCGCAGCATGCCGAGCCTTTCGTTCGTTTTCATCCGTGTCAGAAAGAGAATGTGTGGTATGGAACGTGGTAACATACGCATTTGAGCATTTGACCGCAGCGCCCTCTCGTCTATAAACGTTGAGCCAATGCATGCAAAGTTTAACGCGATTATATACGCATTTGACCGCAGCGCCCTCTCCTGTATAGTCGTTGAGCGGCTACATGCAACGTTTCATCCATGACATCCCCAGCTCTTGAGTTACTACCATATCTCAGAACCCCCTACTCGTCCTGCAGTCGTGGCCGAGTGGTTAAGGCAATGAACTAGAAATCCATTGGGGTATCCCTGCACAGGTTCGAATCCTGTCGACTGCGCAAACATGTTTTTTTTCTTTTTTTGCCCTGCACGAGCACGTGAGCTCACGAGCACGAGCACGAGCACCAGCAAGATTGATGTGAGCACGGACGCCGGACGGACAAGGCAAGACCTTAAGGAGCTTCGCCCCTAAAACTTATAAAAGGCTGGTACTATAGTATTAAAATATAGCCACAAATAAGAGAGCCGAAAAGAGCACATACCTATTCGAAGCACTTCTTCCT
The DNA here is from genome assembly GCF_016920785.2 of Ixodes scapularis. Lineage (NCBI taxonomy): Eukaryota > Metazoa > Arthropoda > Arachnida > Ixodida > Ixodidae > Ixodes > Ixodes scapularis. The sequence continues at coordinate 93,257,116 of NW_024609883.1, read as the reverse complement.
TCTCCTACGGAGATAACGAAGAGAACGAGATAGCAATAAGAAAGAAGACAGAAATGAAGAGAAGAAAGTCAACAATTTCTACCCACAATATTCAACTCTTGCCTTGTTGACAGGGATCTGTCAAAATCTCAGTGAATCTAGACGCTGCCAATGTCACGCACCAAGAGGGCCCTCTTCTTGTTCTGCTCAATCATATCCACCCCTGCTTTGTGCGACTTCCCCCCTCCCACCTCCCTTTTTTTTTTTTTTTTTTTTCTCGTGGTACTCTCCCTTTTGCTCGGAGGGTGGGGGGGGGGGGGTTCTTAGACACGCCGTTGTTTGCCTGTTTGGGGGGCTGAGCCCTAGCCGGAAAAGACAGCCTTCTCAAAACACAGTTTTTTATTTGTCGCCAAAGTGTGAAGCTAGCGACACTTTAGATGTGCCTTCCAGCCAGTCTCTGAGCTAGCGTTTGACAAAGGAAGAGCTGTTACCGTGCCATGCTTGGTGGTCTTTTGCTTTGAGATCGACGTCGCATTGATAGGCGGCATCTTTGTCGCGGGATGGCCCGAGTGCATGAAGCTGTCCCTAATTGTAACACTCGTGTAACTAAAAATCCCCGCTTTTAACGACTTCTAAAATGCACGCCGGTTCGCGAACATGCATTGTGAACGTACTTCCTACAGACAACCCTTTATTTTACTTGAGGGATCCATCAGAGGGAATGTGCCCCCCCTCCCCTTTCCCCCTTTATTAAGATGTAATTTCTCGGCCTTTTTATTTACGTTGTTGGTGGAGGCGTGCACGGGTACGGGCCAGCACGTGGGCCACGAGTTGGCCCGGCACACGGGCAGGGCCCAGGCTTTATTGCTACAAACATGACGGGCTCAGGCCGGGCACGGGCCTTGCATTCAAGTCTACAAAGTAGGAAGGCAACCCAGGCCGGCCGTTAATAATTGTTTTTAGGAGCAGCACTCTTTTTAGAGGTTTGTTCGGGTGGGCTGGGGGGAGAGACCACAGCGGGGGATACCCAAATGCTGAAAGGATGTTTGTGTGTGTTTGTTTGGTTGTGTGAGTGCGTGCGCGCGCGCGCGTGTGTGTGTGTGTGTGTGTGTGTGTGTGTGTGTGTGTGTGTGTGTGTGTGTGTGTGTGTGTGTTTGTCTGTGTGTGTTACCGCCAAAAAATAAAACACGCTGTCTACGAGTGGGCGAATGTTTATTCTCCGCTCAAGTGTAGTGCTAGCGGTTCGAACCAGAAGCAAAAGTTTCAGAAATAACCGTTGTTTCATTTAAAAGTTATAAGCGATTTTCTGAAAATTTCAAATGTGAGAATGGGGCCCATTTTTGTCCGTTTCAGTAACTGGCGCCAATCGACTACACGTACTCGAGAAGAGCTCACTCACCGCCTTTTTCAATTAGATAGTTTCTATTATCCCATAGAAAATTATTATTATCCCATTTAAAATTACTAAATTACTTATAACTTTCGAATAAGATAACTGTTCTGTAACTTGGGTATTAGGCTCGAACCACTAGCGCTACATTTAGGTGGAGCGTTCAAGTGTGTGTAAGCACTTAATTTTTTTTTTTTTCATTTTGTAGACTGATAATTTTAAGCCTGCTGATCTCTTATTTCAGAAGAATTGAAAATACACAACGACTCTTTTTTAAGGTGAAAGCCTTACTTGTCCCATTACGCGAAAACCTGTCGGCGTTGTCCGCAAAAGATGGTCGTAAAACGGCGTCATCGAGCACGCGCTTTAGAAATAAAACACAAAGAAAAGCACAGCCACGCAGATGCTTCGTCACGGTAGCCGTAAGCGGACGCTCCTCAGAAATAAAACACAAAGAAAAGCACAGTAACGCGGATGCTTTGGCACCGAAGCCGTCGTGAGGCCGGCGGAGTTTGTGCGCCTGCGCACTAGGGGAGCGGGATGTCACCGCCAGAGAGCCGTGTGAGATAGGAAAACGAGGCGCCCTGCTTATCGGAATGCACTGTGTGTATGAGTGCTTTCGCTCTCTTACACGTAAGCAATCTTAATTGACTTTTAATGGAGGGTGCGTTCAGAAACATTACTATTAGAAGAACGGCTCTCATACAAGGCTGTTTCCAGTTCATCGGTTTTTGGTTTTATTTTAACTCTCGTAAGGCCCTTTCGGGACCAAATCTGGACAACGTTTAGTGTCATGACTCCCGGCGCCGACGCATATTCCGCCTTGGCATACCTATAAAAAAAGAAGAAAACATGGCTGATCAGGCGTGTAGTGCCTAATATTATCTCACCTCATATTAAGATGCAAAGGATCGTAGAGAAATAGCTTGAATGCCTCAGCAATACATTTCGTCTCGCACAGTTCTGAACTCGACACTTTTCTTCAACAAAAGCATGTAGGAGCAATTTGTCGCTGCAGAGATAGTCCTGTAGACGCTCTTCGCGCAGCCCAAAGCGGGATAACTTTATAAAACCATAAAAGACGGCACAGCATATCGAGCTTCAAAAGTAGGCCGGGTAGCACACCAGGGGCTTTGATTTTTTTTTCCTTGTATAAAAAATTGTTGTAGTAGACTTCTTCGAAAATTTCTCACCACCTTTTCGCTGTAGCGCTAATTATCTAAATCCGCCATTGTTAATCTCGTTTCCTGAACACGAACATAAGTGCTCTATTAGCGTTTGGTGGGAACTCGGATCCAATGACGAGCTTTGTGTTTTGAGATTTTGTTGCCCTCGTTCGTTTTCCTAATGTTCCCCATCTTAAGGTCCACAAGATGTCGATCCCTTACCAGCTCGCCTGCACTCTATCACTGCTTCCAAGAAATGGTGACCGCCAGTGTTGCTGGATAGCGGTTTGAAATGGCCTATGACAACCGGCATTACAATATGTGTAAAAGTGGTTTACAAAGCGAAGCGTGGAGCATCTGTGCAAATGATTTTGTTTAATTTCTAAATATGATTGTTTTGCGCCAGAAAGAACTTTTATTTTGTTTTGTCAGCTCTCGAGTAGCCTTCAGAAAAACACAGTTAAAACTTCCAAGTACAAACAACGCTACGGCACGTGCAACTTAAAAAAAGAAAGAGACTGACAGACGACAGCGCTGACTGTTTTCTGTCTATCTTCTTTTCCTTAACCCCGTAGCTCTCAAGTTTCGAGCAGCGCTCCAGGCGAGAAAAATAGAATATTTGGCTCGCGTTTGGAACGCGCGTCATCACACTTCCCCACTACAGTTTTTTCTACTCCGTTCCATTCTAAGTGCCAGCGTAGCAGAGGCTACATGAGCCAGCTCCGAGCCTGCAGTAAGTGTCCCTTCTATGGAAGCACGCGCGCTCGTGCAGTGCGAGCATCCTTCAGGAGGACGTGCTTTTGCGAGTAGCTTCGGCTTCTCTATCACGTAAGGTGAAACATACGGACTCACAGAAGCTATGAAAGAACGCAGTAAAACAAGAAAGTTGAACGGGATCGACGCTAAAACCGCGAGCTGCATAATTTTTTTTTTAGGCGTTTTGTTATCGCGCGTCTACAGATGCTGACGGATGCTTGCATTCGAACGTGGCATGTGCAAAATTGAACGTTACAGCGCGGCCTGGATAGTGCTGCTGCATAACATGAACGCGTCTTGCGGACGCGCTCGCGCCCCCTGCCCGAGAGCAACGGGTCTATGTCGCTAACGCTGTTCGTACTTCTCAAGCAGGAGTTTCACTAGAGCGACAATCAGAAACAAACGTATACCGTGCTGTGAAGTCAAAGGTTCTGTGGGCGCGTGCATGAATGCCGATTAAAGCTGTGCACGTGCGCTCCTCCTCTCGTCGAAAATGCAGTAGAAAGTTATCCACAGGTATGCGACGACAGACGTAGAGGTCGGTAGAGGCGAGAGCAAAACATTGAGCTCTTGTTTTAAGGATGAGTGAGTAGACATAAAGAGAGCTGCCTTCGTCTCTACTGACACTTACGCGTTCGATTGCAAACACCGGCGTCCAGCGTTCCGCGTTTGCGTTCGATTGCAAGCGCCGGCGTACAGCGGTCCGCGTTTGCGTTCGAAGTGTCAGTAGAGACAAAGGCAGCTCTCTTTATGCCTACCCTCTAATGATATCTCTCGGAGCTAGTCGTTCTCGTCTCCGCGCGCTCTCGTCTCCACATCTCCCTCAGTTTCTCGGCACTATCGCGACCGTCAAAGTATGTGCTGAACCTGTCGGGGTTGTTAGAAAGCTGTTGATTTCAATATTGCGCCGTCCAGCAAGTTCTGATATTACTTACTTGGCCCTTTGGCCCGCAGGGGAGACCATCCGTCAAATTTACGTGCTGTTCGATTGTAGTGGGACCTGATTGCAGTCTACAGGTAAAATTGCAGCCTTTGAAGTCTACAGGCTGGAAGAGAGGTGTTTGGCGAAATATATCTACAGGGTGTCTAAAAACAAATTTACAGGTTTTCTTCCACCGCAAAAATAAACTACGCATCAACGAACGCTCATTTTCAGTTTAAATGGAGAGCTAGTGGTTCGAGCCAGTACCGGCTTGCTCCAATCAGCGTCTCAGCTGAGGCTATGCCATAGCCTCCTATATACTGACAAAGCCTGGCAGGTCGCCACGAGAAGCGGTCGCCGAAATGGAAAAGGTGGAGCGCCAGACAACGGATGAGAGGAGAGCCACATGACTGGCGCCCCGCTGCGGCGAAACGCCGAAACACACTTCTCCCGAGAGAACAAGTGTTTTTCGGGTTCTCGCCGCTGCAGAAACTGTGCGCTGACGTCCATGTTCCCCCAGAAGTGGCTCTTTGATGCTCTGTGCTACCAGATTCGCGCTCTCAACCTGCGACTGCAATGTATGGCCCCGTCGTCGAACTGCCAGGCTTTGTTAGTCTAGACGAGGCTATGGCTGTGCGAAAGAAAGCGATAATGGTTAGTTCTGAAATTGTGGCATCAGGTTCAGACCGTTCGTGTCACACAGGGGCGGAGAATGAAAGTTAGCAAGTGCGTACCTTAATTTTGAGGTAAACAAACAAACAAACAAAAAGCATTGCAATATTTATTTTTTTCTGGGGGGGGGGGGGGGGGGCACGCTGTATATATAGAGGCACAATATACAATATACTGATACACATTAGTTTATCTTGAGAAATTTAGTAGCGTCTATTTTCTACCTTGAAGAGACACTATTGACAATTTAGAACTTTTATGAGTGCATGTTCTGATTTCGGGAAGGAGTAGCAAGCTGGGGTATTTCATTTTAATGCGAAAGCACTAACTGGTCCCATGGAGCGAGGGCGGCGCCGGCGGTAACCGCGAAAAACGCCCCTTAAATTTCCATTTTCTCATTGGATGAGCGAAACGGCACCTACATTGGCTCCGACGCGTCATAGTTCCAAGGAACGCCACCCCACAGAGAAGCCCTCCTCCTGGCGCTGCGGCGCGCGCGCCGGTAAAAGGGAGCGGGTGGCGCGCGCGCTGTCGCCGCTCTCTTCCCCTTTCTCGAGTCACGTGTCAGGCGCGGCCGGAGGAAGGGGAGGAGGAGGAGAGGGAAATTCCCGCTCCCTCTGCCTGTGCATTACTCTATCACCGGTTCTACGCCGTGTTTTCAGCCATGTCACGCCGCCCGGCCGGCCTCTGTCGAGGACAGTGGAGCACGCTGCCTGTAGGAATAATTTGCGTGTGGGAAGGCTTTCGCATTTCTACGCGTAAGCAGTATTAAGCGCCCTCCTGTAATTATTAAGAGCGCAGCACTCAGGCGCACGTTTCCGGGTTTCGCGGCGTCGGGGTAACCGCGCTCGATTTCGCGGGAAATTTGACGTCACGTGACTTCAACATCAATTTTATTCCACGCTAAATTTAGCGGGGAAAATAGCGCCACATGATTTGGTGTCATGGTGTCACGCCACCTGAAGACATTCAGTTCCTCCGCTAGATTTTAACAGAAATTTGACGTCATGTGCGGAGGAAGAGGAGGAAAGGAGGAAAGGACGGGGAAGAAGAAAGAAGGGGGAGGGAAGAGGCGGAGGATGGGAGGAGGAGCGGGTGTGAAGGAGGAGGAGGAAATGGGAGAGGACGAGAGCAAACGAGGAGGGGGGAGGGGAGTAGGAAAGGGTATGGAGGAGGAGGAGGGCATACCCTCCCCTCTGTCTTTCCCCCCTCCTCTTAAACAGCTGCGCTCTAATTTCGCATTACAGAGATTTGTAAACATATTTAATTCCTAGTACTGTAAATAAGATTGATTTTTTATTTTATTTTTACAGCGCCTTTACAGAACAAATTGTGTTCCTAAAGAAATACAAAAAGTCTTCTCAGTCATTGTTGACCCCCCCCCTTTTTTTTTGAGTATATAAAAAAAGAGACACTTTGAAAAAGAAAAAAAAAGATTATTTCAGTCATAATGTAGAAAACCCGAGACTGTGGTAAAAGCAAGGAAACGGAGTCGAAGAAGAAAGACAGGGGAAAAGAACGTCTCAAACTCAGCTACTGCGTTTATTTCGTCGAAGTCTTATATACCCACAATCTAACCATCGACCACCAACGTCACAAGGTCATCCTCTGTTCTCTATACACTCCTGCCCACACTCTATGAAGTGGAGGGGTAGAGGAGGCACCAGGAAAATAAAGGATTCTTTTTCGGGGGGGGGGGGGGGGGGGAGGGGGGGGGTCCTTTGGGCTCCCCCTTGGATACGTGCCTGCTGTGAACTTTCAGTGACCGTAGTGAATTCTAGGCAACATAATAAACCGGAGACGCAGATACAAGGACGTACGTCTTTTTGGTATCCGTGCCTACGATTGTATTACGCAATAACAGCGCTCTTTATCCAGTAACAATAAGAATTATAAACCACTTGCGAGATGCAGGTGTTTCTAGAAACGGGGGGGGGGGGGGGGGGGGGGGATCAGCGCTGAGTTTTACGGTTCCTATTACAAGTAATCAAATTACTTGGAATCGATTACTTCTTGGAGTACTTTTGAAATTCATTCAATACATATATTATGAAGCAATCAGAAGTATAATCTGATTACTCTTGAAAGTACTAAAATTGCTTGTAACCCTCACTATTCTTCCCTCCAATTTCGAATGGCGCCCTTTGCTTCTACGAGTTTCGTAAAAGAAATAAAAAAAAAAATCCTGGATCCAAGTTTTTGACAGAAGGATGGTTTACCAAACACTTGTAGGTAAAGAATCTATGCAGTTTATAATTATGCGGTTATATTAAAATAATCGACAGTACAAAAGACCCGTCTTAAAACCGGCAGAAAAATCTGTCGTTTTGAAAATCTAAATAATCGAAGTAACGGCAAGTTTTTTTTTAGGTAACGGCCCATTACTTTTCCTTCTTAACTAATCAAGTAATCGAATTTAATACTTTTTTAAGGAGGAGTAATTGTAATTCTAATTATTTACTTTCTTTGGCTAACGAGTACAAGATTGGCATCTCATACGCGTACCTCAGTCTATCACATGTTTGAGCAAATACCTAACACCCTTTTCCTCCCCAAAATTTTACAAAGGCTGAATTCAAGGGGGGGGGGGGGGGGGGGGGGGAGAGAGAGAGAGAGAGAGAGAGAGAGAGAGATTTGGTTTCCCCGCCCCTCTGTATTTGCCACTAGTTCCATAGTGACAGAGAGTGTTCGCTAGGATAAGGAATTTAACAGCCTGTCATTTGTTAACCAAAATGAAATTAATAAGCGTTTTGTCGGCACGTTAGTTGTTTTTTTATATTAAAATTCACCAATCTTTACTGGATTCTAACAGTAGACGAGCTTCCAGAGGTCCTTGCTTGAAAGGGCTAAGCCGTCTTTCTTATCATTATTCGTCAGCAGGTGATTGCAGCGTCACTTTGTTTTGTCCACTGCGTGCCTGCGGTTGATCTTGGAACTATTGTTGCAAACACGCGCCACAGCGAGCAAGAAGGGCGGCGCTTCAAGCCAACACCACGTAGACTGAAAACCTTCGCGTGGTCTCCTCTCCCTCTATGAAACGTCATCAGAGTCGGATGGCGCTAACTCGGCTATTGGGCCCGAGCCCGACCTTCGTCACGCCAATTGGACACAAGCCTCAGCCGAACACTGACACAGCACTCGTGCTCAATCTCACGCCTTCATCAATTTGACTGTGATCACGCTTGCAGAGGCCGTGACGAATGTCGTATATCGACCAACCCACTGTTTACAAACAAACCCGCGTTTGCCCACCGGGTGAGGGCACTGCGCGCGCGCAGAAACCAGATTCGCCCGAGGCGATGCATCTGCACATGCGCAGTGCCGACAGCAGCACCACCGCATCGGCGTGACGTCGGAGAGTTGAGTTGGTCTATAGAAGGAGACGGGGAAAGCATAGGAAGGCGGAAGGCTGTGTAGCGATGAAACTTTTCAAACTGAGTTGATCTAGAAACGATATGTATCTAATATTTCCGTGCCTGGTAAAACGCTTACTTTTCCGTTACCCGGGTAAAAACCCGGTCGCCGGCACCTCTCCTCCATTCGTTTTACGAGTGCATCCTTACATGTCACTGACATGTGATTTTGAGTCTCATCGACATATCCGTACATAGATACCGTTCGCTCACCTGAAATGAATATAACGTAAGGTTTCTAAAAAAAAACAATTGTCTCATTAACGTGCAAATAACTGATTTTGAGAAGTCATTTTTTTCATATTGGGAGGCGTTATGGCAGGATGTTGTGTAGTCGGTTTTCCAATTTATTTCCCAGAGAGGTTCACTAATAATATAAGAAAACACCCGCTGTATATTGTCACGAATGACAGACGATGAAGCAGAGGAAAACGGAATGAACTGAAGCTTTAATGGGGGAGGGGGGCCGAACTTGTGCCAGAAACGAAGAAAAAAAAAAAAAGAACCCACGCCGGAAACCAGCAGCGAGCGTCGGCGGCGGAAGCAGCCAGCGACTGTCCGTCGAAGTAACAGCTGGCTATCGCGAGAGAGAATCACTGAATGAACAGGCAATACGGCGCACGACTTTTAATCTGCTATTCTCGCCATCTCAAATCTTCCACCTATAGAATACTCGGGAAAGAGCTAGAGCACTGACTATGCAAGGTCATTCTGGCCTCCTTGTCGTATACGCTTGAGGTAGGAGTGCACGAGAATTTTCTAGATGAATGGAGAAGCGTATATACTTATCATAAGCGCGGCAATATCATACGAATCACGAAACCTGTTGAACATATCGCCTGAACGTTCAGCGAGTGTCTCTGTCAACGATATTTTGATGTCTTGAAATCCCTGAGAATCCGTGCTTTTTAGAGTCATTTTCAGCTTGGTGAAGAGTGTGAAAGTCAGTAGGAACCCAATCTGAGGAGCAAGGATGATGTTCAGCCTGAGCTGTAATTTTTTTAGTCAAAAAGGATGTAGCTCACAAGCAACACCGAACGTCCACGGGCGTTTTTGTGGAGGTGATGCTAGGAGATTACAGTATACAAGGTGTGTCGTACAAGACGCTGTACAGACGAGAAAACACGTCCGAATGTATGGAAGCATATAGACAACAACCTAAGACATCAACCGATCTACATTTTGTAACAATATATCCTCCCTGCATCGAGAGTGCAGTGCTATATCAGCCCGCGAAAAAAATTGACATGTCACGTATATTCTGTCGTACTTACATATTCCCGCCGATTGAGAGAAAACTGATAACAGAGGCTTAGAGGTGCTACAAATATTCTCGAATATATTTGTATGCCACGAACCACCTTTTTAGTTGAGCAATTATATATTAAAAACAAAATTACTCAAATGTCTTTTTTATTTTTATTTTTTTTTATAAAATCCGACTTCATTTTCTTATATATTTGAAAACGAAACCAAAACATCTGAAATATATGTTATTTGAATGAATTTTAAATAATGCTTTATTTTTACTGTAGATTGTAGTCATATTAATCGAGCTTTTGTGATTGCGTAATATATTAAACGTTCTCTGAATTATAACTAAATGAATATTACATTGTTCACTTTTGTCAAAAATGTTCATCAGTATAAGATCTTGAACAAACTAAAATTCATTTCTGGGAGTGTTGGAAGTTTTTCAGGCCATTCCTCAGTATGCAGAAAATGGGACGCCTTGAAAGCTAATAATGCGGAGGGCAAGTTCGTCTGCTCCTTGCGCAGGGGGTAGCGGTGACGTCAGAACGCCGAGCCCTGATTGGTTGATCGAGCCCCCCTATCTGAGCGTCGTCTGCTTCTTTGCAACGTCGTCTGCGTCTGTCTTACGTTTCCTGCGACTTTCGGAAGTGCAGAGGCCAGATTCACGAAACGAAATTTTCGCAAGTTTTGCGCAGGTTACGGCGAAATCCTACAACAGCTCCGAAGCTGTCTTACGCACTTCTTACGATCAACTCAGCATGGCCGACAGCGTCGCGGTCGCGACGACCCAAGGACGTTTATTTTTCTACGTGAGCTTCTCACGCGTCCTGACTTCAAGCAGCCAAAAAAAAAAGTAAAAATTACTTGAAACAGAGCACGACGAACAAGAACGCTGGATCCACAGACACCGGGGAAAAGCTCCAACGGCGACGATTCCACCGAACGCGACCAAACGAGCTGGGCAGTTAGGCCTAGCAGGCACTCCGCGACTCGGCGACCGTCTGCCCACGACCGGCTGACGTGCTGAATGGAATATTGTCACGGGTGGTGACCAAAAATAACAAATAAACAGGAAGAAATAAAAGTTTAATGTGGCGAACGTGTGCCAAAAATAAACGAGTACAAAAGATAATAATAGAGCGTCGCGGGCGTCGAAGTCGGCGTGGCAGCAGAGTCGAACGCTGGGGCGAGACTGACTCGACAAGGTAGCGGGCGGCCTCTTATCTAGAGTGTGTCACTATCTCGAAGATTCGGCGAAAGCGGCTCGAGCGTCGCGTAATCGGGGCGAGAATGAACACGCACTTTCTAGAAAACAAAAGCAGGAATAAATGATAGAAGTTACGTGCGGTACATGAATAGACGAGAACTTTCTGGGGGTCCGTGACCGAGCGTTGCTTTCTCAGCCCTGCGCGCGGCAATATGCCCGCGCGACCCTTGTGAACCCTTCCCGTGTTATACTTTGATCGCTGACCTCAATTTTAGATTAAAAGGTCAATTTCTTCCTCTTGTTATCTCCTTGTTTCCCGAGGCAACGGTGACTCTCGCCGGTGAAAAAGCGGCGAATCTCCGACAGACGCAGGAAAGGTAAAGCAGCCATCGCTTTGACTACCAGACGTAAAGCAGACGCCGTTAACTGCGCCAACCCGCCGGCGCCGTTAAAGAGTGAGGGGTCTCGCCGCACACGAATGGAGGTAAAAAGTATTTGGGAGGGAACTTGCGGACACTAAGCAAACAAACCTCGGTGCCCCGGGACACCTCGCCAGTGAGTCCTTTGACTTCCCGCCTTGATGCGCGTCTGCTAGTTGTCAGACGAAAACAACGTAACGCTCGAGTTATTTCGTCTGCCCTCCCTGAAAGGCGAAGTCGAGTTCGCTCTGAAAGTCGCAGGAAAGGTAAGACAGACGCAGACGATGTTGCGAGCAGACGACGTTGCAAAGGAGCAGACGACGCTTAATAGGGGGTCGCGATCAGCCAATCAGGACTCGGCGTTCTCACGTCACCGCTACTTCCTTTCTCATGCGCAGAAGGCGAAAATGAGCCCACTTGCGAGGCGTATAGTGCTCCTGTTCAACTTCTCGAGAAAATGCGTTTATGGCTTCCGGTTATAAATATAGTTTTTTTTTTCTTTTTTTTTTTTTTTGTGCTCTAGTGCTTTTATGATCTTGATCAAGGGTCACCAAACTGTCTGGATAAAGGGCCAGGTCTGGTGTCTGTCGCGGCTTCGAGTTCCAGGAAATGAACAAATAAATATAAATGAAAAACAGAACCTAAATAAATAGACCTATATAAGCTTTTAAATCCGGAAATTCAAAATGGTGTTAAGTTAAAAAAAAAAAAAAGAATTGAAGGTGTATTCACAAAAAACCTGCTCTCAAATACCACTGACTTGCTAGCAAAAGGTGAATATTTCATTTATATATATTATAATTCAATATTTAGCTAATTGTGGCATTATACAATAATTGTAGCCCACAAACAATCACCAGGCATAAATTAAAGCGAATATAACCGTTGGCATATTCGCACAGGGCAGAAGAATAATGAGAATGGTAGGACTGGGGGTGACGACCAGGCTACCTTTATGTCCGCATTGCTTGGAATGATGACCTTCGGCCTTTTTGTTTCAAACGGTTATTTTTCTTTTTTGTTCTGAAGCGCGTAAAATAGCGTGATACTGCACGCGCTCGTGGCTCTGACCGTGCTACGGTGAAATTTTGCGTTCGGCAATTTCTTTGTATTTTCCTTCTGAGCGCGTGCTAACGGATATGGGTACTACTAGTGCCACTAAATAAGCTACGCTTCAGAGCAACGACACTTGGCCATATTGTGTCTTAAAATCATGGTTGCCAGTTATCTGAAGCTTTATCTGAAATCACAGGAAATGTTTTTCCGCCCTCCACAAATGTTTAAACCGTTCGTGACAGAGCAAAGCAATATTACATGAGCTTTCTAACACCGAATCTAATGCTGAGGAAGTCACACTTTTGAATAATGACGATCGGCAGTTGCGTCTGCTCTGCATACGAGCCAAAATGGCGGCGCCCACAACAATGTCAGGGAACGGAGTGCCGATACTCTAAGCGCAGCCTATTTAGTGGCTCTAGGTACTACAAAGGATGGCATCACCACTAATCGAGTGGCTGTGGCATCACCGTAAACAGAACATTGAAGCACACTAGAGGCGACAATACGCACAATACATATGACACAGGGCACAAGCACAATAGACACGAGAACGCACAATCTATTTAACGCAGTTACGCAGAAATGAACCTGGGGACGCGGGGTTGACAATGTGTAATAAATATGGCACACGATTATCAGGAGGATAAAAATCGGCGCGGATGCGAAGCGCTTGGTGAACGTCGCGACGCCACATCACACGCGCTTATTTTCGTGCCAGTAGCGGCGGGCATGGTTAGAAACTGGCCACGGGCCGGTGTTTGGAGACCTCTGGTGTAGCATGCATGCATGCATATATATATATATATATATATATATATATATATATATATATATATATAGTTGCAAGCTGCCTTGCAAACTGTTTTCTCGAGCTTTGAGGTCTAGCAAATTAATATCATCATTTACTGCATAAAATACGTCAAACAAACAAATCAGTTTTTTTTTCGCTCTTATATTCTTTAATGTGGTCATAACTCCCGTTTGAAATAATCAACTTAATATGTCAAAAAAATATGGTAACTTCAAACAGATATAAAAATACCATAAAGTGCCTCCCTTAAAAACACGACATTTAAAATATCCGTTATTCGCTCTGCTGCGCCTCGTCCTTGAATGACAAACATAGGCTACAATATATGTTTCTTGCATGATATAAGCATAAATCAAATGGGATTACATCAACTCTGCTTACCACAAATGGAAAGTCGAATTCCAATGCACAGAATCCAGAAATACTGCCGCATTGCGATATTGATATTTCGATGGTTGGCGATCAGAATAAGGCAGAATATGCCGCCTATGAAAATGAATGTTTTGTCAATGATCTTTGAATCAATTCTATATGCAGTGCAATCGAATAAAAAAGTATTGTAAGTCATATACTTCCATCAAAGCAGCTTTGAATGCTAGTAGTAGCTGCTAAGCTTAACTGAGTTTAATCAAATACACAGAAAGTTACGAGGAAGACACGGCTGAAACATAATTTCTTCGTTAAAATTAGTATTTCATAAAATTACCGGCACCGAAAGTTGTAATAAATTAATTGTGAGTTGCACGGCGACGAGTCTTGACACGGCCGGAAGGAAACGTTGGCGTCTCCAGCAGACCGAGTTGATTTTTTAAGCGATAAAAAAATAACTAAGATCATCGTATATTTGTGTGCATTTCCAGAATAATTAACTTAAATTTCTCTAGGGTCGAACCGTGCGCAAGAACAACCTGAATTGGTCGACGTCCAGATATAACGAACGGAATCACCTAGACGGGTCATTCATATTAATATTTGCACCGCTAAGTTGCATACATTTGTTTTCTTATAGACTGGAATATTCTGTTTTAATTCATTCAGGTTACATCGCAGCACTTCAAAGGTGTTATTGCGAAGAGGGGTGCTTTTGCATTTTCCCAAACTTACAAATATAGGGTAATTTTGCACGAGCATGCCAAAGTTTTAGTTATACAATACAATACAATACAATATTTATTTTGCGTGCTTACCAACAGCCGGTTGGCCTTTGCGGCCAACCGGCTGTTGGCAAATTCAAGTTTAGAGCGTACATGGGTGCTGTAGAGTCGCAACAGACAGTGATGACTGCTGAATGGTTTAGTTAAACGAGCCATTATTTCCAACGCCCGCATGGACTGACTGACGATGGAATTAATATGGGAATTAAAAGAAAGGTGGTCATCCACAAAAACCCCTAGATCTCTTATTAGTTTGGTCCTACTTATAGGCTCAATTTCCATAGTATAGTCATATGATAACGTGTTACGCCTTCTTGACAAAGACATCACTTGGGTTTTACGGGGGTTCAAAAATAAATTGTTTGAAATGCATCATTTCTGTACTGACGAGTCATCCTCTTGCAGCAAAGTACAGTCGGCGATACAGTCCACCTGCCGAAACAGTTTAACATCGTCTGCAAAAATGAGCACCTACGATTGCTTCACGGAGGATATGAGATCATTTACAAAAATGTTAAACAACAAAGGACCAAGATTGGAGCCCTGAGGCACACCCGAAATAGATATGAAAGGACGCGACAGGTAGCCAGAAACTCTAACACAGTTTTGTCTTTCATGTAAATAACTCCTGAACCAGGTAATGTACTCAGGGCCAAACCCGTAGTTCTTGAGTTTCAGCAATAACAATTAATGATTAACCCTGTCAAAGGTTTTCGACATATCCAGATATACTGCATCTACCTGTCCCCGATTCTTGACAATTCGCATAGAATTATTAAGAAATGTGCATAAGTTTGTTTCCACTGATCTTCCTGCTAAAAAAACATGCTGAATGGGAACAATCTTTCTTTTAAAATAGCTATACAAACGGCTGTACATCACCTTCTCGAACACTTTTGAGAATGCATTTAAAAGAGATTTAGGACGATAATTAGTGATGTCGCCACAATTACCAGATTTGAAAATTGGCAAAACAATTGAGCATTTCCAGGTGTTTGGAAAGACACCCTTCTGGAGCGACATGTTAATCACCTTTTCGAGAAGAGGAGCAAACACTTCACAACAGCCCTTCACAATAAAGTTTGGAATACCATCGGAACCTGTCGATAGCTTAGAATTTAGTTTACCGATAGCCGAAACCACCTTATCAACCGTAATACTCGTTAAAGGTAAATAGTCATCAGAATTCCATGTCACAGAAGAAGTAGTGTTGAGATTAGAAAAACATGACTTAAAGTGTTCTGAAAACAGCTCACAGACAGACTTAGGTGACGTATCAATACCAGACTCATTATGTAGCGTTATACAGTTTGACTCCTTCCTGGTATGCTTCTTCACAAAGCGCCAGAATTCTTCGGGTCGCTTGTTTAAGCTAAGCTCCACCTGCTTACGGTACAGATACTGGTCATTAGCGAGGGGTTGCTTTGTTAGTTTACGACGTATGCTGTATTTTTCCTACCACACGTTTAGTTTTGTCTTTTTATACAATCTATTATAATGTAATTTTAACTTCAAGTAATGTTGTAAATCCTTAGAGAACCTTTGGGACACTTCTCGGGACGTTGAAGGTACTTAGGAATGAACATATCCATTGCATCACTAACTACCAATGTGAGACCGTCCACTATAGAACCAACATCTGAGCCTTGTAACATGCTATTCCAGTCGTACTTCGTGAAATATTTAAATAAACCAAAATAATCACCGAGACTATATGCATATCTCAGGACGCAGCAAGGTGATATGACCTTTAAAGACATTGAAAACAAAACTTCAATCGGAGGGTGGTAAGCGTCAGCAGTTACCAGGGGATCATTTACACAAGTCACATTCGAAACACAAAAGTTAGATAGATCATAGAACTAAATCAAGAATGTTTCCGGAGCAATTCACAAACATGTTCTCTTGTGTAAAATCATTAAAATTTAAATAGCTGAATAAACAAGTTGCTTTTAGACGCGTACATTTTCACTGTTAATAATGCCAGAAAGCCAATCAACTTTTGGAAGATTAAAATCACCGTAAATGTTTACTCAATATTTAGTCGTATCTATGTTGTCTTCAAGGAAATTGAAGTGGTCTACGAAAAGCGCAGCATCTGAAGCGGGAGGAAAATAATATGTTCTAATCAGAAGGTTGAATCCGTCTGCAGAAGGAATTTCAACCCACACCGATTCCCGATAAGTTTCCAGATCGTAACGTCTATGGGCGTTCGAAGATTGATTGCAGGCTATCAGGCTATCAAAGATTGATTGCAGGCTATCAGGCTATCAAAGATTGATTGCAGGCTAGAACGCTTATATAAAAGGGAAAAACATAAACATAAAACAAACATATATTTAAATGTGAACACTGAGCAGATGATCGAAAACAGTGCTGTAGAGGTCATGAACAAAATCTCATTTGGTAGCTTTCCACTCGCTTATTGGAACAGAACAAAAAAGAGTTTAAATCCCACCGTTCTGCTACAAAGATACTTTTAACTTTTCAGCGGTCTCGTATTCTGGACGTAAAGTGGGGAGGAAGCATATCGTGGGTTATTGTACAAGCCGGTGTAATTATAGAAAAGATGCAGTGATACAGTTTTACACTTTTCACGTACGTTTGCAGGAATATGTCTAGAAATAGCCTATGCCCGAGATAGTTATTTCCTGATATTACTTCAGCGTTTAAAGACTGCCATCAAAACGTCTGGCGTAGGGTATTTTATGCTGTTTGCCGTAATTAGCTATCGTCAAACCACTGATGAAGCCGTGTCCACCCGGCGAAAGTGTTGAGAAGTTGTTTTCAAGCGACGTTGTTAACTTAAACTTTTTCTGCGATCAAGAACCTAACCCTTTATCTGAGATCGACGCTAATATAGTTCACTACGATATGAGCCAAATATTATAAGTGAGCAGCCTTAGCAATGCAAGAATTGGTAATGCGAATCCTCGAACGTCGACTTTCATTAAAGATGTATATAAAAGAGACGATATTCTGCAAGGTTAAATATACGTCATGCTGCTTGCAATTTTATTCTCCAATACTAAACGAGCAGCAATAACAGCGTATAAACAAGTTTCCATCTATTTTTTTTTCCTTGAACAAAGCGGACTTCTTAAAACGGGATAGAAATAATTTTTATGTAAGATGAGGGAAACTCACGGTTGGCTGCTCGGAAATCTGCGACTTGAAGCGAAGAGGTCGCAAGTGCAACCACCGTAGTTCTTCCGTGATGATATCTCTCTCATTCTTCCATTTTTTACACTTGACATTTGGCGTGGAAAGAGGAGGAAGGGGACGACCCTCACCCCCGTTTCAAACCTTAGTGCAACGTATTCGCTCTTCCAGCCATTTTTCGCAGAAGTAGTGATCAAGTAAACAAGGGATTTGTTATTTTATTCAATTTAACCTTCAAGTCTCCCGTCGACGAGGTTACGACAGAAGGTATATGCAACAAACGAAAAGAAAAAAAATTCACTTGAACAAAAACCAAAACAACATAAGCAAAATAAAACGCATACAACGGGAAATAATAAAAAAAAGAACACATTAAAATACTTTAGAAAAAATATGGCTATGCCGTATCTCTGAGCATAACATGACTTGAATTTCTGAGAGAAACATGTTTTGGTGAAAGTTAGCTATGACCACTCGGGTAATGGAAGTGACGTCGCCTCTGACGTCAACGGTTACGTTTTCCTGCTTCCGGAGACTACCCGCACACGGATAAAGCCGGAGAGCGCCGGATTTCCGCAGCAGCCAATCAGGGGAAGGCGGTCCAGATCCTCACCCTCGTCGCAAACCGTGTGCGGGGGTGGGTTGGGGCGGGGATGGGTGTTGGGGTTGGGGGAGGGGGTTGCGCTTGTTGCTTTTCGGGAGCGCCGCACAAGGACAAAGAGAGTTTGGAATGCATTTTAGCGCTCAAAAAAAAAAAAAAAAAAATGACGCGGCCTGGCACCGGGTTGGCTAGTGGTGGAGCAAAATCAGAAACTCGGATGGTATAAAAGTGTCGTTTCACGTAATAAAATCAGTTGTTAGTAGTAGCTCACTGTGCTGTCTGTTTCTCGCCTCTTTGTCCCTGTTTTTTGAGCGCTAAAATGTATTCCAAATTCCAAAACCAACTAGCCCAACAATCTACTCGACAAAGAGAGGCTTAAATAAACACTGGCACCCCACACAACAATTTCTTTAATTATTTTTTTTTGCCAGGCGGCTTAATATAGTGTCAGGAAACTCCCCAATCAATACTTTGCCGCAGAGTCGCGTATATTTTTTAAAAACGGAAAAAGAAACTCAACTTCTCGAAACCGAAACTGAATCACGAGCACGGAAGCTCATGGCCGGAAGTCAGGTGGCTTCTCCGGCATGTGAAGCAGAGGAAGAGGTTGCGTGCACCGTTTGTCGTGCGATTGTTTCGTTCTTTCATTCTTAGAAAGGAGGGTGTAGTATTACACCCTTTTGACCCTTATAATGCACCCCAAAACTTCAATTTGACGTACAGCACACTGAATCGAACAGACGGCTCCAACCTTTACGAGGTGCGTGTTTTCGATGCGATATAAATTAATAAACAGCTAAGGTATGTACCAAAGACTATAGAAAAGAAAAAGAAAGTTTTGCAGTAGGGCCAAGAAAACTCCTATTATTTTTCTGTACTCCGTAACACGTACATACATTAGCTATTTTAATAAGTTGTACCACTCGGCTATCAAGCCACTCGTGAAAGTTGGTATTGTCCGTTCAACGTCAGTGCGCTGTACGTGGAACTGGAGTTTTTGGGTGAACTATATGGGGAAAAGGGTGTAAAAGTACACCCTTTTTTCTGAGAGTGTATATTCCTTCCCTTCGATGATCTGCCCTTGACGATCGATTAGCCGGCACCACAAACGACACTTCCTAAGTACCGGCCCCACGTCCGTCGCAATGTTTGTACGTCATGCGCAGCCATCGCGTCGCTCAGCCCGCGGTACGAGGTGCACATGTTCTTCCTGTGACCTGAGCAACTTTCTTTTTCGACCTATTTGCAGTTTCTTGGAGGCCACGACAATGGGGCTCATATTCTTTTCTAATTTTGATGTTAAATGTTGCTCCTTTGAACTTTGAATATATTTTTTACACATAGTTTGAACGCCAAGTGACCAAGGAAAGGAAACTGTGCGCGGCTGAAACCGGCAAGCTCTTGAACGGCTTTTTTTCCGGCGAAAAGAAACAAATTTAGAGCCGCAAATTATGTTTAGTTTGGCTGTTATAGGTGATGTTAAAAAAGAAACCTCGGCGAGCATATTTAATTTCCTTCTCTATGTAGAGGATTAAAATATGTAAGTGAATTTTAGATCAGATATATGTTATCTAATCAAGACGTACACGTATCAAACGCTAAGAGCATCGCTTCTTCTTTCAGCAACCTAATCTTGTAAGAACCATATTCGCGCGGCGTATGAACAATACGCCAAACGTGCTTTTTCTTAGGGTAAAAACAACTATAGACTTTTTTTTTTTTTGCCTGTTGCTCTTAGTCACGTGGGTTCCATATCTGGTATGCGGAACGAAAAAAATAATAATGAAACACTTCAACCGGGAATATGCGAGAAAATATAAGTGAGGCAAAACAAGACTGTGTGACCATCACGCTTTTTTCGCGAACACCTTTTAGCGGCGTGGAGAGATATAAACGATGATTTAATGCATACCAGACTTCCAAAATGGTTGCGCCCTTGTGGAAAAAAAGTATACGTGGTGTTGCCTCGACAGACCTCTGAAGAGGTGCAAAGGATCTTGAATGTTAATTATAGACTTGAGCGTCTTGGTAATCTACATTGATTTAAAACGAAAGAAACACACAAGAGGACGACACGAAAGCTGTGTCGTCTGTCTCGTCCTCTTGTGTGTTTCTTTCGTTTTAAGTCGATCTTGAATGCTATCGCATTTCATCTCCTTAGGCAGTAGCCAAAGAAAAGACATTGTTTATTTTTTTTCTAAATTGATTATGTTCGGAAGCATATGGACTGCACTAAAGTTGTTGACAACTGCTGATAAAAAAAAGAATAAAAAAAAAGTGCAGAACATTCTTTTTGTTTTTGAGCCACGTGTAGCGCTACGTATATTTTTTTCTTTGTTTGCAAAAATAATTACGCATCATCGAACGCGCATTTTGCACTTGAATGTAGCGATAGCGGTTCGAACTAAGTGTCAAAGTTTCAAAACAAGCCGTTTTTTTTTCATTCAAAAGTTGTGATTTCCTTGCTTTTTTAATGGTAAAGTGGCGGCTGACAGAGCTCTCACCTTAATGGAACGAAATAGCACTAGTTACCGAAAACGAGCGAAAATGGGATGCCATTTTCACATTTAAAATTTTAGAAAATCCCTTATAACTTTTAAACGAGATAACGGCTTGTTCTGAAACATTGGCACCTGCTTCGGACCGCTAGACTTACATTTGGGAGGCGAATAAGCGTTCAATAATGCATAATTAAATTTGGCGATTAAAAGGAACATCTTTTTTTTTTGCCCGGCACATTTGTTTGCAGAATTTCAAGTGCAAAAGGAAGCATTTCTCTTTAGCTTTGGAAGTCAATGTCTTGCAGCCGAGGAAAGATATTTTCACACAGATGTCCCGTTTTTTGCAACAACAGTGGCTGACGTAATGTGTGGCGTTTTTTCTATTGTATTTTTCTGAGAATGAATGCGAAGAAAAGAGAGAGGGAACGTAATTTCACATTTTGATAGTTGTATTCGCAAACCGTTAAGGTCAAATGAGCTTTACGGTGAATGAACCCTGAAGCCTGAGAAGGGTTCAGCGTTCGTCGAACCTTGAAAAGGCTTCTATGAAACATTCACCCTGAGGGAATTCATGAACCCTTTCTCGTGTTCGTAAGCTCCGAGAAGGGTGCATGAAGCCCCGAAAGGAAGTGCTATTTCTGGGTCAATACTCCGATATGAGGTCTATATGAACGCCATCTTTTTTCCTAAGGGACAGCCGTTGGCTCTATGAAAACTCTAACAAGTAGAAGTAGCAAACGTTAATAACAATTTCTGCTTCCGATAGTTCTGTCGAACGATATGTTTCGTTAATGAACTCCATCTCCCACTCCCCGCTTGCTTATAAATTAAAGTGTGTTGAACAATGCTCGATAGACCCTTTTCAGAAGTGCGTGCCTAATATCTGCACCAGCACCAATAAAACCTTTCGGAACTTGTGAAATGAAGATTATGCGCAGCCGTCATTAGTTGATCTCATCGTTTCCGGCGTGAAGCCCATGATTGGCAACAGAAAGAATAAAATCAACTCCGGACAAGGGACAACGAACATTTCTTTCAGCTGGCAACAACATGACTGAGCCCAGAAGGACCCCCCGCGATTCAGAACCGCAAAGAAAAATTGAGAGAAAGGGTGAGGTATGGTGCTCGCGCCGAGCTTGCGCCAAGCACTAACGCAGCACCCATGCGGAATGCGTTTCGATCTGAGAGTGTTGTCTGAGTGCACCCAGGGTGCCTTCATGTGCGCTTTGCTTAGGGTGGAGACATCTGGCCATTTTGTCTCACACTTTTATTTTTACTTTTTGTTTGGAAGCGCGTGAAAGAGCGTGTCGCTGCACCCGTTTGTGGCGCTGACAGTGCTATTGCGACATTTTGTTTTCGTCGATTTCTTTGTATTTTCTCCGTGAGCGCGTGTTGTCGGCATCGGGTACTACAAAGGGTGGCATCACCCTAAACAGAAGGACATTGAGGCACCCTAAGTGCACCCCGAATGCTGACGGAGCGCTCGTGTTTAATGCGTGCTCATGGCGCATGATCAACAAATGGCGGCCGCACATAATCAATGCATCAGTTGGCAATTTCGCCATCGTTTGTGCACGCACTTATAGGGCTGCGTCAGCGTTCGGAGTGAACTCGAATCCAGTCACATGTACGCTTCGTGTCTATGGATGGATGGAAGGATGATATTGGCCCTTTGTAACGGGCGGTAGCTTGCGCCACCTAGATTGATGGCTACCGTCAATGTTGCTGGACGGACTTTTGAAAAGGGAATACCATTCAAATCACCTTGCATTCGCTTCTGCGCTATGTTGTTACGAGCTCAGTTAGGTAAATTAAATTATGAATACTCTTGCGTACGTTCTCGACCACAAATAATAACGATTGAAACGTAATTATTTTGTATATTTCTTTTTGTTGGAGCATATCTCGCTATTGCGGGTTATTTTCACCTACCATCAGTTTTCAAATGAATATTAGCAATGCGAGTATTCTTTTTTAATTGAGCTCGTTTTGACTGGACTTTCCATTTGCGGAAGCACTGTTAACCTAATTATATTTGATTCAGCGCCATGTAACATATAACTTACCGTGTGTTGATCACGGATGATTGGAGGAATATATGATAAAGGTTAACACCTCTTTTCGAATATTGCATTATCACAGTAGAAGAGCCCATGCATTTCCTATAACAACGTTTTGGTCCCTATCCTCAGCAGGATAAAAATTCCGCGAAGCAGCATAAAAATTCTGCTTCGCGGTATTACATCTTTCAATTTTGCGTTCATTAATTTTATACAGGGTCTCGAATTAAAAAAAAAAAATTATAGCTCCCCCTTCCCCCCCTTCAAGCGTCCCCAAAATTAAATTACAATATAAATTCTAATTGTGCTACCGCGCTGCGGTGTGAAACGTATTTGTGAATCTATATCTGCTAATATAATTCCTCAAGGCATTGTCGTTACGAAACGTATTGAGGAAGTTTGCGCTTCGGTGAAATTGAAAAATTCGTCTGCTAAACACAGTTTTTTGGGGCCCTACTCAGTGGCGCCATCCCGTGGTCTTGCTCGCTTAAGACTCCGCCGCGAGGAATCATTTCGGGCGGTCATGTAACATATTCGTGTAACATTTCCCGGTAGAATATTTTACCGTGTCTTCGGCAAGGGCATTCGCGTGGTCAAAGCTCGGCGGGTGTGCGCCGTTCGCGTGTCGCCTTTCAGGCGTGTGCCGGCAATTCGCCGGCACAATTTTTTTTTCCGATCTCCTAAAGGTCGGACAGCTTGTCTGCCCGACCTTTAGGAGCTCGGTCTGCCAGACTGTATCCAATATCGCCATATCCGAATCGGGAAAGAAAAACCAAACGAAACAACGGTCGCCGATAGAGGCCTCGAGTCGCACACAAAGCCATCGAGACAGACATCCTTTTGTGCTTCGAGAAAAAATAGCAAAAACAATAAAGACGGGTAATTGGTGTTTTAAAATATAAACGCAGTCAAATTTTTAGGAAGGATTCGGCCAGCTTGCGCAAGGTTAGTTTGGTGTAAGACGCAGCATGCTATTACACTGCTGTAAAAAAAAAAAAAAAAAATTTAGTGATGCAGTTTGATTTTTCAAAAGTAAAACAGTAATAATAACAAGAAAATAGAATATGAAAAGCGATGCTTGCAAGCCTTTTTGTAGGTGGGAGAATAAAAATCAAAATGATTTCAATCAGGCCAGTTACACAATGATGATTTAATGCAAACATTCCCGCAAAAATCATTCTGAAGAATTATTTTTATTTACCGTCAGGCCATCATGTGATCGCATAATAAAAATTAAACACGTGGCTAATCATCGGGTTAACCAAAGGCGATATATAATTGAAAATATGAAGATGAACGGACCGTATTTCATCCATTAAATCAAAGATTTCTGAAACTGGCGAAAGTCAAAATATTTGAGGAAGACAGGACCACGCTGAGGATCTACAGTTATGGTGACGTCACGCTATGAGCTACAGTTATGGTGACGTCACACTATGAGCTACAGTTATGGTGACGTCACGCTGAGGATCTACAGTTATGGTGACGTCACGCTGAGGATCTACAGTTATGGTGACGTCACGCTATGAGCTACAGTTATGGTGACGTCACGCTTTGAGCTACAGTTCTGGTGACGTCACGCTATGAGCTACAGTTATGGTGACGTCACGCTATGAGCTACAGTTATGGTGACGTCACGCTATGAGCTACAATTATGGTGACGTCACGCTATGAGCTACAGTTATGGTGACGTCACGCTGAGGATCTACAGTTATGGTGACGTCACGCTATGAGCTACAGTTATGGTGACGTCACACTATGAGCTACAGTTATGGTGACGTCACGCTGAGGATCTACAGTTATGGTGACGTCACGCTATGAGCTACAGTTATGGTGACGTCACGCTGAGGATCTACAGTTATGGTGACGTCACGCTATGCGCTACAGTTATGGTGACGTCACACTATGAGCTACAGTTATGGTGACGTCACGCTATGAGCTACAGTTATGGTGACGTCACGCTATGAGCTACGGTTATGGTGACGTCACGCTATGAGCTACAGTTATGGTGACGTCACGCTATGAGCTACAGTTATGGTGACGTCGCACTATGAGCTACAGTTATGGTGACGTCACGCTATGAGCTACAGTTATGGTGACGTCACGCTATGAGCTACAGTTATGGTGACGTCACGCTGAGGATCTACAGTTATGGTGACGTCACGCTATGAGCTACAGTTATGGTGACGTCACACTATGAGCTACAGTTATGGTGACGTCACGCTATGAGCTACAGTTATGGTGACGTCACGCTATGAGCTACAGTTATGGTGACGTCACACTATGAGCTACAGTTATGGTGACGTCACGCTGAGGATCTACAGTTATGGTGACGTCACGCTATGAGCTACAGTTATGGTGACGTCACGCTATGAGCTACAGTTATGGTGACGTCACGCTATGAGCTACAGTTATGGTGACGTCACGCTGAGGATCTACAGTTATGGTGACGTCACGCTATGAGCTACAGTTATGGTGGCGTCACACTATGAGCTACAGTTATGGTGACGTCACGCTATGAGCTACACTTATGGTGACGTCACGCTATGAGCTACAGTAATGGTAACGTCACGCATGCGTGGAACGCTTAGAGAGATCGGTCTTTTCTGGCGGATTAACAGCTGAATCCCTGCGTTCTCCATCGAACACGTCGACCTTAATTTTTAAATGTCGAACGTGAATTCGAGACGTTTTGTTGCCGTTGTTTCTGTTGGTAGCTATTCCCTTGACTTTCTGGTATCGGGATTTCGCAATGTTGAGTATATATCCGTTGTTCGAGAAAACCGGTTATATTTTCTGTACAGCGCACAGGAAGGTTAGTGTTGTTTTTCTTTTTTGCCTCTTCTATGATTGCGTCAATTTTTTTTTTTTTTTTTTGCGCACACCTCAGTTAGGACGAACGTTGCGAAAATCTGCCACCTCTGGCTTTACAGCGTATAATGAATAGTCGTGAATTTATCCACGGCTAAACACAAACGCGGAAAGCAGAAAGCGAAGTGTATTTGGAAAAAAATCACCACCCGACGGGCCAAGCAACGCCGATGACTGTTATCTCCCACCAGTTCAGCAAAAATCAATAAAATGTTAAAAATCATAAAGGATACCTTCCCTGTGAAAAATCATAAAAGGTGCCTTCTCCCTGTCTAAATGTATTCTCCTAAATTATGAGGAAATATTCGTAATAAGGTATCTTTCGCATAAATTGTCATTATTTACTGTTTGCTCCAACCCCTAACCCTTTCTACCGTTTCTCAACCTGACTGGACGAGATTCCAAAACTTTACAAACCGCGGTTTTAGACTGTCAAGAGCTTGTTCTAAAATAAAGTAAAAATATAATAAAAAATTATTTTTATTTATTGCGAATATAAGAATGCAGGAGTTTATTACTCCAAACTGTTAAGTTCTATAATTCATTCAACAAATTTAATAAAAGAAAAGTATAATAGGTGACATTTATACAGCGGCCATATAACTCGTTTATAGTTACATTGCCGAAGGTGTGTAGCTCTTAGAAATAAGTAATTGTAAAGTAATTGCATTACTTTTTAAAATAATTTGTAATTGTAATGAATTACTTTCACCTAGTAGTAATTGCAATTGTAGTTTAACTACTTTTTGAGCAAAATAATTGTAATTGTAATTAAATTACATCTTGAAAGTAACTTACCCATGTATGATTTCGTTACGCCGAGCATATCGTTTCTCAAGGCTCAGCGCACGCTTAGTTGGCGTTTCGCCTGTTGACCATCTTTCGGCTCTGGCTCTATATCGATATCGTTCCCGATTTGGAATCTTTGGTTTATCTTTTACAAAAGAAATATCGTCATTGAATGCCCCAGACATTCTACTGTCTTCTTTTAGCAGCATCCGCAAATTATTATGTAATAACATTTCGTTGCTTCTTTCAACGCTTTTAAGTACGCCTGCCCGCTCTAACGCTTTCATTTTTAATTCCTCCTTAAAAAGCTCCCATTGCATACCATGCCATTATTTTTTTCTGGCTCTCCAGTGTTTCGACCGCGGCCTGCACTTGGGCAGTGAAAAGTCATCCTCCAAAAGTTTCGCGTTCAATTTCCACAAATCCCAGCTAAAGACTTTCTTAGCTTCGGATTTACTACGAATACAAAAGGAAACTAGACAGCGATCACTAAAGAAAACAGGGTACACACGACATTCAAAATATAATTGTATAAAATCTAAAGAAACGTACGCTCGATCTAGACGGCCGTGATTGACCCTTCGAAATGGGTGTACTGAATTTCACGGCCATTTCTCAAACATTCGCCAGCGTCATCTAAGCCGGACTCGCTGATTAGACTAAGAAGGTTCTCGGTGCTTAAATTGCGATAGGGCGTTGAACTCGACTTATGGCCCGCTAAGCAAGTGCAATTAAAATCGTCAAGAAAAATAATAAGGCGTTCACTATTACAGTACTGATGTACGAAATAAAAAAAAAAACACTCGCCGCTCATCAACCTTACTGGGGGTCTACACACAAAATACGCTCCAGTTGTACGATCAAAAAAGTGAAAGCCGTTTACAACTCCCTGTAACGCTGAATTAGAGCGCAGCTTTTGAGGAGGAGGAGGGAAGGGTACTGGGGGGGGGGTTCAACTGACCAGGGGGGTCACGTGACCTTGGGGGTCACGTGACCCCCCAATGCCGATGATGTCATCACTGACGTCACTGATGACGTCATTAGTGACGATGACGATGCTGATACCGATGACGTCATTAGTGACGTCACTGATGACTTCACCAGTGATGATGACGATGACGATGCGAATGTCGGTGACGTCATCAGTGATGATGATGACGATGCGGATGCCGGTGACGACATCAGTGACGTCACTGAACACGTCATCAGTGATGATGACGATGACGATGCGGGTGTCGGTAACGTCATCAGTGATGATGACGATGACGATGTGGATGCCGGTGACGTCATCAGTGACGTCACTAATGACGTCATCAGCGACGTCACTAATGACGTCATCAGTGATGATGACGATGACGATGTGGATGCCGGTGACGTCATCAGTGACGATGACGTTATCGGGGGGGGGGGGTCACGTGACCTCGGGGGGGTCGCGTGACTTCGGGGGTCACGTGACCTCGAGGAGGGGGTCACGTGACTTCGGGGGGTCACGTGACCTCGGGGGGGGGGGGGTCACGTGACCCCGATGGGGGGTTCGCGCGGTGCATTATGGGACATTTCCCATAATGCACCGCGCGGTTACGCCGACGGCGACGGCGACGCCGCTCAAGCCGGAAACGGGCGCCTAAGAGCTGCGCTCTAAAAAGAAAAATCGCATACAACGAAGCGCTCTGACGCACACGTTGTCACCACCTCGACAGTTGCACCCAAACTCTAGCGCACTAACAATATACAGCCCAATCGCGTGACTTGGTGTGGTGTGGTGTGGTCCTCACTCTCTAGACCTTGGTCTCCTGCACAGCGATGATGTCGAAGTCCTGTTCGACGGCTAGGTGGTAGAGGTGCCTCTACCCCCTGCGATTTGAGAGGTTCCGGACATTAAAGGGGCCATGAAACGCTTTTCCAACTTTTTCCTGTTTAGCTTTCCTCCTCAACTCATAAATCGCGCATTCCAACAAACAGTTCAAGAAGACGAAAAGAGGGGAGGCCCCTCTTGCTCAGAATCTGGTTTATGTACCCGGACAGAGCCATTGTCCCCCTAGAAGATTAGCCCGTCGCTCAAAATTCAGACAAAAGTTGCTTTCCCCAACCCGTTCACCCCGGAGCTGACATTGCTGCGGAAGCTACGTGCTCGTTGGGCCAGCCACACTTGCCACATGATCACGCTCCTCCACGCATACCGACGCGCAGAGATTGAGGTCAGGTGATAAAGGGAGGCGGCTGATTGGTTCGGCAAGCGCGTAGCTTCCACCACAATGTCAGCTTAGGGGTGAAGGGACTAAGTGAGGTCCGGTTTTGTGTGACGTCAGTTTGGACCCGATGATGCGCTTTTGGGACCGCGGATGTATCACAGTGAAAAGGCAGAGAGCTTACGAAGGGGAGGAGGTACGAAATAGTCCGCTGGGTTTTCAAATTTGCGCACTGAAAGTCAGGCTTTCGTCTTTCTACCTTTTCTCTTTTGGCCCACTGAAACGATGTGCTATTAGTAAAATCCCAATCGAAAATGATTTATCCCTACCCAAAATCCGTTTCATGGGCCCTTTAAGGGTCGACCCTCTCGACAGTATTCTTCCTGCTCGTCATTTTGACTGGGACCAATTCTCAGGTATCCATTCTTGATTGAATCTTACCAAACAAAAAATAAGCTGATACTAAATAGGAGCTTATGAGTGAGAGCTCTTACGTTCAAACAAATTATGATGCATGAGAGGATGCTACAAACATTGTTTAGATGATGTTCGCGATCATAAAAAAATTAAACGATGTTCATGGTTTTTACTACTTAGGATAGGGTCAAAATAATAATTACTTTAATACAAAAAGCGAGTAGTGGACTGTTATATGTACCATCTTCGCTCCCAACTGGTTTGAGTTTGAATTCAGGACTAATTGCAACCGGCAGTTGACAGCGCCCCTCTGCATGACTACTATAACGCTCATCTAAAAAGTTTTATAACATATTTTTATCCGTGCAGGTTTCTTATTAGTTCTAGTTAGTAAAGAAAAAGCTGTTCGCTTGTAAGTTTTTTTTTTAATTTACTACTTTGCATAATAAGGATATTGCCTTGTCTTCTTGCACTGTCTTCCTAGGTTCTAATTGTGAATGTGGTGGTCACTCACTGGCGAGATATGTTCCCAGTCATTCGAAGCAAGCGGCCTTTGCTGGTCAGTTACTGCATTGTTGGCTTTGCCTTTGGTCTCTCCTCGTCACGAAGGTATGAGCTTAAGGCGCAACCAAAAGGTTACTAAAAACATCTCTACAAAGGTATACAAGCGTGGTCTGAGGACCTGCAGATATTTCAGTGAAGCGCAAGGCTGGTGAGAGTAATGGTATCATTCATTCCCTTTCAACCAAACCTTGCGTGTTTAGCCGGTAGAATGTAAAAGAATAATAAAAAAATGGACAAAAAAAATAGCAAACCCTAAACGGTTTTAGTTTCAGTGCCATATTTTCCAAGGAAATTTTCTCAGCAGCAATACTCCGCTTCTGAACATATTGTTACAAGTATTAAAGGGGCACTGAAATCTATTCTGAGATAATCCTTTCGGGATGACAACTCAATCTAGACGCTGTAGGCATCCCAACAAACCCGAAATCACAATAGCGCGTAGCTTATTTCCTCGTTAAAAGCGTGTTCAAAGATCGCGACACGCCCTTTTTGAATAGAATTTTCTTCCGAGTGATGACTTGGCCCGCGGAGAAAAAGACGAGTCTTATAAACTGAATGTGTACCTATCAGAGCCTCTTCGAAACGAGTTATGATAGAATCATTCGGAATCTGGCGTATTGTAGGGCTTTCATTTGTCCACACAGTGTAGTCCGCGAGAAGAAAGAGTTCACATCTTTTCTATTGCCCTGAGATGAATAGGCGGTTTTTTAATATGTGGGAACTAACACATTTTAAACAATATAAAACGGCCTCTTTCAAAAATGACTTCAGTGCCCCTTTAAGTGCCATATCACGATTATTTTTTTTTTGTCAACATGTTCTTGTAGACTTGTATATTTGTGGAAGCGATGCATCCTTTCAAATGCCAACAACACAATATTACGACTTGGAGCTATTTTTTTTTCACATTGAGTTGTGCTACTAACGAAGCAACTAGATGTGAGGAAAGTTTTTCTTGTTGTTTTATTTGTTTTTTTTTTAATCGATATAAAAAAACTATATAGACACAAAATCGAAGTAATACTAGCGCCAAGATGTTTTGGTGGCTCCCTCTCATGGTTTCCGTTCGTGACGTCACGACCAGGATTTGCCTTGGCTGTAATCGGTAGAACTTGCCTGTGCCTCTTCGTGATTGGCAGGATTTGCCTCGCCGTGAACCGATGATTGGACAGGGATTATCAGTAAACAGGAAGCTATGATTTGGCCAGTCTCGAACTTCGACCACAAATAAGCTTTTGGTCGAGCACGTCGCTAATGCCCGAGTTCAACTAGAACGACAAACAGAAACAGGCGACAGAGACAAGCCTTGAGCCAGAGTCTTTCGCGATTTCACAGGCTTTGTAGAATAAAGGAGCCTGTGTTCAAACACAAGCATCATGCACGTGAGGGTATCTTTGGCACGCTTGCAATCACTCGTGCTTACTTCACGAGCACCGATCGACTAAACGCCTGCTATTGTCCCGAGCATGCTGCATGCGTTTGAGTCCTGTCGTTGTCGGTTGTTTCTGTTTGTCGCTCTAGTGGAACCCGGTCATAATAGTGTCTGTGATTTGTTCTTCGGCTTTCTCATCGCTTAATTAGGCCGCAATCGGCTTCGCGTCTGTTTCGCCGCGAAGCGATACCAAGATGCTTGGGAGTAGCCACGCCTGGCGTCTATTAAACTGATTCTCAGCTGTTGATGAAGCGTGTGCACGCTGCTCTCGTTTCGTCCTGTGTTATATGCTTGTTTACATCATCTGCGCGGTGGCGATACGCGGAATAGTCTGTGTGTAAACATTACATATTCTTCCTGTAGGCTTGTCTATACTTGCTTCATCTCGTGGACACTCAAGTCGTTAGCCTCATGCTCATCTAGATTCCGGCGTTTGAGCTTCTGGCCGTGATGTGGATTTACGGTGAGTGCCGATGACGCTGAAGGCAACGGGCGACCCGAGAATGGGAAGGATCGAATATCACTAGGCCAGGGGTGGCCAGACAGGCATAAGCAAAAAGCCGCAAAAAGAATTTTTTTTTTTTTAAGTGAGGAGCTGCGGAAGAAAATAATGGAAGCGAAACGTTAGGAGCATGGCCTTTACTGTAGCCTTCCTTATAAGCATCATACTTGACCTCCAATCTGACAAAGAACGGGACGCAAAACATTTCCTGTATCGAAACAAGCGTGCAGGCAAGGTTAATCAGGCACTGCCCCTGAAGCCTTTTATCCAGTTAGTCCGATCTGCTCAAAGAAAGTTGTATTTTCTTCTATATTGCTTTCCTTCTCGTGTTTTGGGGAGGGGACTTACTTTACAGAGAGCCAATAAAGAACCGCATGAAACCCGCGAGCCGCAGTTTGGCAACCCTCGAACTAAACGATAGCTTCGGCTACTCAGGTGCAGGATGTCTAATCTGTCTATTATGGTGTATCGAAATCCCTGAGCTCAAGTGTTTTTCTAGGTATGGATCATCTTAAGCTGGACATAATGCTGATGCACGGCGAGCTCTCAGCCGTTAAGCTCGAAGTCGCCTGGTGCATAATCTTGCCCGTCATTCTCCCATTAAGTGTTATCCCGAATGAGTCGTGCCCAGTCTTGTACACGTTACTAAAAAAAAGTAATTGATTACAATTACTATTACTCTTGGCTAAAAAGTATTCGGTTAGATTACTTGATTACTCGACGGCAAAAGTAATTGGACATTACTTAAAGAAGTAACCGTTACTTTTCCGATTACTTTATTGTGTGAAGACACATCTTTAGCGCTCATAACAATGAACTACTTCCAACCTATATTTCACATTTGCACAAGTATTGAAGAAAAACTGGCCCCCTCTTCGTGGTAGTTGCAACTTCACAATGCGGACACAAGCATAGAATTCGTTTGAAGACGTTTAATGATTTGGGCGTTCGCCAGTGTGTGTGTGTGGGGGGGGGGGGGGGGGGGGGGGGGGACGGAGGGGGTTCTAGATCTTGTTAAGCTTGAGCAAGTGTTGTCGCTCAAAGTTTG
This sequence comes from Ixodes scapularis, assembly GCF_016920785.2. Lineage (NCBI taxonomy): Eukaryota > Metazoa > Arthropoda > Arachnida > Ixodida > Ixodidae > Ixodes > Ixodes scapularis. The sequence goes on along the minus strand of NW_024609883.1, from coordinate 93,224,778 downwards.
CGTCGCTCATTTTATTATTCACATGTGGATGAGCTCGCGTGTTATACAAAGAGCAGCAGCTCCAGGATTTGAAGCGAATCATGCGTAGTATCATTAGCGGAAGAGATCGCCCCGACCACTTCTCAACTCGAAACATTGCTTGTCACAAAGACCACGTAGGAGAAATGGGGAAATACGTCAACTGCCTTTGTTATATTTTGCATCCGCTTTAGGCATTCTTCGGTTCTGGCTCTCCTACGGGCCGCGAGTAGGTACCCTAAGCAGGATTTTTTATTTATTTTTTTTATTTCTGTGTGTGTGCGTGAGGGGGCTAGTTTGAACGAAGGACTCACAAAGCTACATTCTGCTACCTCAAACTTTGCCCTGAGTGGCCTTTGTCATTCACTGGTGCTTCCCACTCCCAGTCCCAGCTAAAAAAAAAGAACGGATATTTCATAGAAACTGTACATAGAAAGAGGTTGACCTCGTTTCCTACAGCTCCGCAAAAATCTTTCGTCTTTCCATTCGAAAAAAAGAAAAAAAAAAAAGAAAAGTTTATTTTTGTCGTTTCATAAAAAAAAGGCGTGTGCCGGGGAGGGGGCGGGGGGGGGGGGGGGGGGCCGTGGACAAATTGTAACGGTTACAAGTAATTTTATTACTTCAAAAAGTAATCAGATTACTCTTCTGATTACTGCCTAATAAAAGTAATCAACTGATTACAAAATTACTCCAAAAAGTAATCGATTACAAGTAATTTGATTACTTGTAATGCGTACGGTACAAGTCTGGTCGTGCCATCTCAGCTTCGTGCACCCGGACCCCCGAAATCCAAAGGCTGGTCATCTTATATGTCATTGCATAATGAGAAACTTGTTGCAATGTCGAATGACAGCCAGCTGTCAGGTCTTGACAGTTGAGCGGACCATATAACTGTAAAAGCGTCATTCGGCAGTTATTACTTTCATGTTGAAGGTTGGTGTTTCTTATTACAAAAGAACCAGATTGCAGCCTCAATTTGTGAGGGCAAGTACGGTTTCGATTTTGATCAGCGCTGCCTGGATGAAAAGTTACTTTTCTCTCAGATTCGTGATGTGGATTGCTGTGACGATAGCTGCCACAACGGTGATGCGAAGTAGGTTACGCTGAATTAACAAGCAGTGTACATTACAGGCCACAGTGATGACAAACCTACTGACCGGCTGCAGTTCACTGCGCCTCGGGGCGATCGAATACCCGGTGTACGCCTGCTACATCGGCTAGAGCCTCACCATGCTGGGGGCGCTCCAGCTGCCCCTCTGGGCAGTCGTGTCGGCTCTTAAAAAACCCAGCGTAAGCGACGAAATCCGGATGCTCTTTGGCATTTGAGTTTGCTAATCATAAATAAGGTCGGCTTTATTGGTGTCAATTCATCTGAGACGTGTTGTTGACGATGTGTATGTGCGTAAATTGTCAGAGATAACTGCGCATTCAAGTATTAAGAGACACTTAGCACGTTTAAGTGTCCGTCACACGAGCTGCAGCATAGCCTCCTCTATAAACATAAAGCTAGCTAAAGTAAAGCACGGGAGGAGCACCCAGCCATCTTAAAAAAAATGTTAAAGGCAAAAAAAAATGGGGGGGGGGGGGCGACCACGTGGCGTGATGCGTTCAGAGAGCGCTAGCATGTGTTGCTTATTCGTTGATATGACAATGACGATCGTCATATAGTAGCCATTTTTTCTGTAAAAGTTTTCGTAGAAACTGAATTGGTAGATAGGTCACGCCACGTAAATGTTTCCGCTAAATTTAGCGGGGAACCTTACTTCGTCTGGAGGCTCGTGACGTCAGGTCACGTGACATCAATTTTCCCGCCAAATTTAGTAGAAGAAACTGAATTGGTGCATAGGTGACCTGACGTTAATTTTTCTGCTAGGCGGCCGGGGAACTGAATTGGTGCATCGGTCACATGACGTCTATTCTTTCCCTAAATTTAGCGGGAAACTTAGTTAATGGATAGGTTACGTGACGTCACTTTCCGCTAAGTTTAGCGGGGAATTTGAATTTGTCTGTAGGTCCCGTGACATCAGGTCACGTGACATCAATCTGTCTGCTAAATTGATCTTGGAAACGGAACTGGTGCATAAGTCCCGTGACGTCAAGTTTTCCGCTAAATTTAGCGGGGAAACTGACAATTGGTACATACGTCACGTGACAAATTGTTCCGCTAAATTTAGTGGTAACTTGAATTCGTCTGTATAGGTTGTGATGTCAAGTCACGTGATATCGATTTCCCGCCAAGTTTAGTGGTGAAAATGAATTGGTGTAAAGATCACGTGGTGCCAATTTTTCCAATGTAAAACGACTCCGATGTCAGCGCCAGGTAGCGCACAAGTAATTCCCTTTAACCACTTTTTGTCTTCAAGAAGTACGTGACGTTGGTCGCCTCTACCTGCTCTAAAAGTACACTGCCTACTGCTTGCTACTCTCCCCCTCTTTCCCAGTCTCCAACGCGTGGTAAAAAGAGAGGGAAAAGCTAATGGGAAGGTAATCAAGTGAATATGATGCTTGCACCAGACCACGTGAGCTGCTGTGTTAGCAGAATGCAGCTTGGAGCACGTTCAGTAAAAGTTTGCGTGAAAAAACTTTGTTTTAGCCACACTCTTAAGGGGGGGGGGGGGGGGGGTTCATTACGATCCGGATGGGATAACACCGGCATGCAGTTGTTTGTCACTACTGTGTGATGCATGCTAAAATCTCCAGGATAACAGTTGTACTGTACTGGGCATATCTCTTATGTACAGTGTGCGCAAGTCTCGCCGAACTGTGGCAGACCGACCTAATGGTGTCGAAACATCTAATGTCTACTTTGCTTTAGCCTTGGTTTCTTTTAACGAATGTCACGTTTCCCCCGGTTAGAGGAGGCTAAGACTGCAAGTAACCAGATAACATTCTAAGGCCCTTTTATTAGTTTTGACGAATGCATAAGAAGCAAGTATGCTCGCCGTCCAAAGGGCGAGGCGTGCACCCGTTTGTTGTATTTGTCGCAAGGTTTACTAATGTGTTCAAATGGTCCTTGTTTTGCATGGCCTGAATCTACCCTGACATTTTTTGGACGTTCCAAATATCTCAATCCAGAAGTTGGAACAGTGCCTGGTGCCCTGCTTCTACAACGAACACAACGTTAACTTTTACTCAGCGTCGGAACCCGCTCCCACACAAGTCAACCCTCACCGTTTCTTACAAAAATATAATTGGCATCTTGTTGGAGAGAACTAGAGCCACTATGTGGCAACTTTAGCTGCCAGAGTAGCCGACACGACGCTAAAAGATCGCAACATCAGAGGTGCCATCGTGATCTCTATTTTGTGTCAGGAGTTTGCCAGTAACTGAGCTGATAGTGGAGCCTGGCGGCTTCTTTATAAATTAAGGTTCATTTTATCTTTCCATCCGTTCATTAAACACGGCAAATATCGGTAAAAGTAAGGAAAAGCCCACATAAAAACGTGCTTGGCACACCGACGTTGGCGTATTGTGAAGTATTGAGCGCCTCACTCACCGTACGTTCAACGCATGCAGAGACGCGCATTGACAATTTGAACTTTGAGCTACTAGAAAAGCAAAAGCAGACGCGAGCGGCGCCCCAAATACATTCGAGCGCTACTCGTCTATTGTCGGCCTTGTTCGGCTTTCTCGAACTGAGCGAGCACTGTCCGTTGCTGTGATACCGCACTACAACAATCGCGGCGACAGGCGGCGGTGGGAAAAGCGTGGCGCTACTCTTGCAGCTAAAACTGCCGTATACAGTACGTAGGTCTAGAAATAACCTATAGGCATGTGGCATGTGTTTTCATTAAGCCTCAAGTAAATTCCCATTACCAGGGCGTGCTCCCGGTATCTGGATGAATCATTATGATGCACCTTTTTGCGGGTCACGTGATATAAAATTATTACTCTTTTTTCCAGTCTACGATAAATCACTGACGTAGCTTCGGGTCGTGAGGTTCAGTCACGAGCAAGTTTGGAACCACGTGGTGTGTTGCTCGGGCGTGGATATCCCTGCTACCAGACGCACATGAGCATGTCAGCGAGATATACCAGGTGGTGTGTCATGAATTCAATATCTGGAGTTTCATTAAACGTATACACGCCTTCCAATTTCAAAAGTCCTATGTTGACGCAAGGCAGCAGGTGTGAGGGTCATAACCCTGAGCCCGTCCTGCTGAGAAACTTTACATGACTAATACAGTTATAATGGTAGCATATATTGTCAACAGAGATCGAGCAAAAATTGCAGAAATGGTGACCTCAGAATGGGTTTTTCAACGCGCCATCTAGCGGCAGCTGCACCAATTATTTCAGTCCGGCATTGTTTGGTCAGGTACAATGCGTGGCACTGTTAGCGCTAACACGACTTCGGCGCCTTTTCGCCTTTTACTTCGAAAAGGTTCTGTCGGGCATATGAATTTGCCAGTTGGGCTAGCACCCTGACTGAGCAGTTCTCCCGACTAGACTAGTGTTCGGGAAAGTCCTTCATTACTAACAGAGAAATAAATAAAGCACGAGATGGCTTGTTCAGTCTAACAGTGTCACCTAGCGTACTGTGAACATGAATTGAACACAAGGGCAGCGTCATCGCTTTGCGTGAACTTGGCTCAGCTCAAATCGAGAACGAGTGCTGCATTGGTGTTCGGCAAGAAATCGAATTTAATCAGTCTTCGTCCCTAAGCAAAGACGACCGCCAATGTTACTTGATGGTGTTTTGAAAATAGTCTAGCACTGTTCTGCACTCCAGGTATATCGTGCGATTGTTACTTATTATGCAAAGCTGTTGATGAGTAACATGCATAGAACAGTCGCAGTACAGAGCTTCAAAGCGCGTTTTTCTCTACAAATATAGCCCACTAATAAAAGACAAAATTCAGATTTTTTAAATATATGCTTTAATGGTATTACGTGCACAATTTATTTGGCTTTCAAAATGTTTTTGGCTTTTGTTAAGCTAATTTGAGGTGCATTTTAAATTGTTATTGAAATTTCCACCCTTGATAAAGCTCGACGTGAGGTGGTAAACGGAACCCGGCTCATCGAATGTTGTGTGATGACCTGCTCTGAGGACGACGGCGTATGAGAAATTAGTTATCGACTCTATATAACCTGCCACCCCATGGGAATCTCCGCATGTGCTCCACGTGTTTCGTCCAGCCCCTTCAAATGCATTTTTCTTGGTCCATTGGAGAGTTGAGAAGTGTTCGCGAAAATTCGTGGATGGAAAGAGCGCGTCAAGTTGCCCCGTATAGAGAAGAATATTTTGATAGTCGAGGGCGCTTTGAAACTTTTCCTGAATATCGGTAAAGAAATCTCCAGATAACATTAATGCAACCATTGGTCTCAGTGAGTTCATTTGGAAGAAAAGTGGAACGTGTAGTGATTGTTTGAAGCCGCTTGTATTAACGTAATGCGTGTATGCCTCAGCTACAGGTGGCAGGATAGAATAAAGGGCACTTCTTTGAACGCTGAATCCTGTAAGTTTCTGAAACAAGCTTTTCTGACCGTCAGTTCCCAAATTAAACACTGTGGTGCTTAGAAGATAGAGTGCCAAGGTAGTGTTCGACTTTGATAATTCTCTAATATTTGCGAACGTTTCGTTGAATATCTTTCGGCCAGTGTCATTAAGCAAGCCAGTTTGGTACAGGAACTCGGAGGAATCCATTAGGTCTACAATTGGAGCTAGGAATCCAGCTCCCAGTATTAATCCACTTAGTGTTAAATTTATCCTGTTCTCAGGGGGGGTGCACCTTAATCTTTCCCCAAATCCCAGTGCTGCTCTGGCTGAAAAAAAACAAAAAACATAAACAAGATTAGCAGCATTCTTAACACATGCAGGTAAATCTTAGTTTTGTAAACGCCCCTAAAGTGTAACCTGCTAAAACTACACCGAAAACACTATAATATTCTCATGCCAACAGGTTGCAGAAATAAAATTATAAATGAAGCACCGACCCGCTTGAACGCAGACTAGAACCTGTGGGTGCACCAATGGCACAGAAACGTGGAAGTGTATGTGCCATAACCTTACTGCTTTGATTGACTGATTGAGCAGCTTCGAAGTTGACTCCGCTCTGTATTTAGAGACTCGTGCATAATTCTTTCAATGTCACTTAGGCCGGAAGATCAGCTTCCGTAGTAGCTAGTAATTTCGTGAACTTAAAAAGGTCCCGCTGTTCGCTATTGTTTTGCCCATAAATGCGTAACGGAATTTCAATGTCATAATACGTAGTTAATTTGTCTTTGCTGCTTGGCAAACTCTGTGCTTCTCAGATTAATCCATGCGCATGTTACTATAATGAGTAAAGCCCAGCACATCCGCGGATTGCCCGCGGATGATCCGCGGAAATCCGCAGTCTATAACCAGATGAGGATCAAAAGGAATCAAATTGTGCGGATTGCGGCTGGGATGCGAATATCCGCCATCGGGATCCACATTTTTGTCGAGGTGGCCAATAAACCTGTACGAGCGCATGGTGTAGAATGAATAGGCGAGTGATACTGTGGAGCATACCATCGAATGAGTTACGGGAGAAAATTGCTGTCTTATAAAAAGGTGTCAATAGGGCAAAAAATTGTTCTTTGCGTCAATAAAGATCTGATTCTCAGCAAAGATTGTTTTCGAACGTACTATCTCTTCAAGAATGCTCTTTGCAGAAAAAGTATTTATTGCAGGAGCATCAGTCGTCCCGAGAAAGCGTGTTCATATTTTTGCACGGAAAAGACAGAAAAAGTTATTTGTTTGAAAAAAATCCAAGAACGTACAAGCCACAAGAAAGTATATAGAAGCCAACAAGTGGGTTCTTTGTCAACAAGTGGATTGAAGAGATTGAATTCGACCCTCTGGAGGGGGTGCAACTTGCGCCAGCACGAGTTTCTGTCCTTACTCTTGTAGCTCAGATCGTGCATTCCATCCCAGCATCAGGGGCACCAGTGGAGAGAAACTTCTAGTTAGCGGGTCTTAATTTAAAAGAGGCGAACCAGTCTGAATCCGCCCATGCTGACGATGTGATGTTTCTTTTAAACAGGAGCCTGGACAAGTAAAACATTGCTTGCTTGTGCGTTTTTTTTTTTTTTTTTTTTCTTTCGACAGTTGACAAGTTATTTTTGAAGTATGTGGTTCCGAGCATGCAGTTGAGAGTTCGTGTTTAAAACTGAAACCGATATGAGATGTTGCAATATTGAATATTGTGATATTTTCCCCTTGGTATAGCCCGCGTATAGTACAAGATACTTTGGTGCTGGGAGTGGCCGTCTTTCCTCTTTTACGTTTTTTTATTGTTTGGCCTTAAAAAATGACGCAATGTTTTTAATTTGTCCTTTGTTAATATTAATGTTAAGAAAATTTGTGTTTTTGCTTGAAGTAAGTTTTAAAATAGAAAAAAAAATTAAAACGTGCTTTATTTTGAGCGCATTTTATAGACAGTGTCACGGACTCCCAAGATGATCTCACACTTCGGACCACCTTTACAGCGATGCGAAGTATCTTTAGACGGATGATCGCTTATAATATAGATACGGTAAAACAGAATACGATGACATGATTTTCACCGTAATCTGACACAAAAAGATTTTTGAACGAACGGAAGCAGACGGCTGGTAACACCGTTCGTGATACTTGCAGTAATGAATTTCGGTTGCGCAACACTTCCAGATACTTCGATACTTTGTAATTTATTGGCCAGCGGCATTCGGTTAAAAGAATTGCCTCGCGTAGTTTTATGGAAGAAAAAAAAAACACATATACGCATTCACACGTCGCACAATGTGCTATTTTGTTTAGAATTGGCTGGCTTTCGGAGTACATTTTCTAATACTTCAGAATACGACTAAGAATAATACAAAATTGCCCTTAACTTACCTCCGTATGATTCACCTGCGATGTAAAAGGAGCGCCCCATGTACTCCGGAAATAAAATAAGGAATTGTGTCATAAATTTTTCTATCATAACAGCCATCTCCTCCAACGTATGAGCGTAGTTTTTAGAATCGTTATAGCTTGTGATTATGCTGAGTCCTGCGCCTGCCGGCTGATCTAAGTAGATGACATTCGCGTGCTGTTGAAGGGTCTTGTTTCTCTTGAAGAGACCTCCTGTGGCATTGATTCCAACAGGCCCGTTCTCTGCAAATTGAGTCCACATGGAAGATTCTCCGGGTCCACCGTACAGCCAGAGCAGCAGAGGGGCGTTGTGTCTTATATCCTGCGGGGTCGAGGATAATGTGACAAATTACCTTCTTTGCAGAAAAGGCTCGCTAGCTTGCGAAAAACGTGCGAGCGCCCCCCTTTTTGCTTGAAAACGAATGGGCATACGGCCGTACTCCGGCCTTCAATCTTTTATACCAACGAACAGCCAGAGGAGTAAAGTTCGGGCGGTATCCCTTATTTCCTGCAGGGTCGAACATAACATGTGCATTCGCCTTTTGTAAAAAGCGTACTGCGCTTGCGCGAAAAGATGCTAGCGCCTCTTGTTTGTCTGTAAGCAAATGGGCATAGCGCCGTTCGTCTACCTTCACTCTACCATACGGACAAATATCTCTGGCTTTGCATCCAAAGGTATGGGCGCATGTGCGCTTGAGCATCTGGAGCGTTCATCAACGCTGCGCACGCGCACTGTTTCCTTTTAGAGCGCAGCCCTTAGGCGCCCGTTTCCGGCATAGGCGGCGTCGCCGTCGGCGTAACCGCGCAGTGCATAATGAGAATCACGAGTGACGTCACGAGGTTCCCCCGCGTTGCATTATGGGAAACGTCTCATGATGCAACGCGCGGGTCTCACTCCTGATCCGCTTATTTCATTACGGGACGTTTCCTATAATGACGTCAGACGTGACGTCATGAGGGTTTTGCGCTTTCCATTATGAGAAACGTTCCATGATGAAACGCGCGGGTCTCACTTGTGACCCGCGTGTTGCTTTATGGGACGTTCCTCATAATGTCTGCTCACATGTGCCGTCACGAATTACGTCACGAGGGTCTCGCGCGTTGCATTATGGGACTTCCCATAATGACGTCACACGTGACGTCACTAGTGACCTCACGAGTGTGACGAGGGTCTCGTGCGTTGCATTATGGGAAACGTCCCGTGACGCAACGCGCGGGTCACTTGTGACCCACGCGTTGTATCATGGGATGTTTCCCATATTGACGTCACTCGTGACGTCACGGTCATTCGTGAAAGTCACGACAAAGGTGACCCGCGCGTTCCTCTCCCCTCCTCCTCCTCAAAAGCTGCGCTCTAATTCTGCATTACAAGTAATTGTAAACGTCTTTAATTTTTTTTAAACGCCGCCAAACGTTTTCGGGAGCTATACACATAGAAACCGAGGGAACAAAGGAGACGAAAGCGCACAGGGACGTCAGAACACCGAGCTCTGGTTGGAATAATTCGGGGGTAGAGGCAAAGTTAGCTGCCTTTGAGTCTCCATACTCACTCCTGGAACGCGTTCCGACGCCCAATCATCAGTCCATCCTGTCGGCATCCAGTCTTTGACGTTCGCGTCTGAACAGTGAGTAGAGACGAAGGCAGCCAACGTTGCCTCTACCCACTAATCATTCCAGCCAGGGCTCGGCGCTCTGGATACCCGCGCACTCTCATCTCCTCTCCCTCCATTGCCCCCCATGTAGGGCCCGTCGGAAGCAAGAACTGCGTCGTGGGTTACCTTGTTTCTCGTAATGACAGTGTACTGTGCCCCCAACAGTTGCGCAGATTGCTTTTGCGGAAAAGGAAACTCCATGTTTGCAGCGGCGCTCGGAGATTCGAGTTCGAGATTGGGTCCAGTGATCACGGGCGCAGGCCGTCTCAGAGTCGCGAACATTCCCCATAAGATGGCGCCACTTGTCAAAATAAATTTATTTTCCCAGTGGGTGTTGAAGACGAGCAAGTCTTCAAAAATGTGTCTTCCGCGGATCGTAGAGTAAGGAGGAGCACACCAATCAAAGAGCAACACGAAGAAAGCGCAGGATTCGCGTGATGACGATGCAGTCGAACGCATCATGTGCACAAGGAGCAGACGAACTTGCACTCCGTATAGTCCAGTGTCCCAAATCCTAACCCCAAGCGATAAAATTGCGAAATAATATTCTCAAACGCAGGCTTTTGAAGGGCTGCGCATAAAACATTATACTTCTTTTCTTCTTACAGCACTCTTGGCATCGGTGTTGTTCTTGGAGCTTCGTCAATATGCATTTCTGACGTTCACGCACCACCGTATGTGCGAAAGTTCCTAAAAAAAAAACGGAGTCTTGCAAAAAACGCAGTCCCCCTACTGTGTCATGGCGGCACCATAAAAAAAAACAAAAAAACATTGAGGCGCCCATCGAACAGAGCAGAGAATGGTCTATAGACCTTTTCCACAAGGGCGCCGCCATCTTGAATCGTCGTCACTTCCAGTATGGGCGAAAACATTGTTTGGCCGTCGCCACGCCAATAGAAGGCTTTTAGGATATAAGCGTAACCGTCTCACATTTTTGTTTTGCATCCTTTCTATTTTTTACCACTTGCAGGTTGAAGCGTTTTAATATTTTTTCGTCGCCCATACCGGATGCGCTTTTTAGGTGGCTGGGGACGAGAGTACACGAAAAAGGTCTATAGACCACGAATTTCGACGTTTAGCACGCGGCCATATGTTGGTGACTGGGGCGCCGCCCTGCGGGAATTTGGCGGGGACTGCGATTTAGCGGGCATTTTCGCCGATTTTGCTGGCGTTAAAACCGGTATTAAAACAGCAGCCGGTGTTAAAGCCGCACATGACGAAGAAACGAAACGGCACGCCTAAAGAAGTCGTGTAGGCTGCGCGTACTGCGGCGTATACGATGGCGATCATTTGTCTTTCGTGGTAAGACTCAGTCCAGTTTAGTAGAGTCAGTGCCTCTACTGAACTTATGGGGTCCAATAACCTCTCTTGAGCGACGAGGGGTCATATGACTCGAAGTATTTAAGTAGACTCATTTGACTCGATCCAGTGTGCTGAGGAAATCCAAACTGCTTTTGATTCCTTCAGATGCAAAGGTGCTCATTTGACTCCAGTGGCGAGACTCCGTCACTGTGACTCCACCAATATTAGATGGTCAGGTGTCCTCCCCTGGGCCGAAGGGGTCAGTTGACTCCAGGCATTCAAGCATACCCACATGACTCCAGTGCATTAAGGGAGTCTATACCGGTTTGGACTCCTTTTGACTGAAAAATGGAGTCAAACGATGCTACTAAGAATTCAAGGGGAGTCAAAAACGTGTTTGACTCCACCTGACTCCCTTTTTTTCTTAGAGTGTACCACCGCGATTTCCGCAGTCCCCTGCGCCACAAGCGCCGTCCGCTGTTGAGAGTAGAACACCGTTGGTGTCTGCTAGCGAGGCTAGGAAAAAGTGGTATGCGAAAGGCCATGAATTCAGTGCGCGCTGCATCTCGTGGATTCTGCCTTTGGTAAAACCTCGTGGCACGCGTTGTGGGAGCCCAGTGAAAGGCGACAAACTCGTGACGGAGATGGAGCTTCCACTGAATTCTTAGTCTGTCAGACTATAGTAACGAAACTTTAATAAATATTAAGTAGCAAAAAAATTGGCACGTGGTTCCAATTAGAAACTCTAAGCATCATAAAGAAAAGGACCCAAAAGGAGCAAGTTTTAGAATTAGCTCAAGTACGTATAAAGCGCTGGTTAAGTACGTGTAAAGGCTCGTTCACACTCTTGCGACTGCTTGCGACCTCTTAAACCTGGGTTCCTTAAAACTTCTTAAACCAGAGAACACACAGGCGCCATCTATTGGGAAGAAGTGTAAACTCGGCGGTCCGGCATATTTTTTTTTATTTCTCGCGCAATATCCTTTCTTTTTTGGCTCGAAAAACTTTTGTCAATGTTATAAACGAGCCTTTCTATGGGTATTACGCACATTTGACCTCGGAAATCCCGCAAAACCTTCGCTTTTGTGAAATGCAGTTCTAGGGTCACCGCGTAGATGGCACCACAATGTCAGTGGGTTCCCTCATTCTAGAAACATTTAAGAAGTTGTAAGAGATCTCGTCTCACTCAGTCGTACTCGGTCGCAAGAGTGTGAACGGGCCTTAAAGCGCGGGCAAAAGTTACTTGCGCACCATGCACAAGGCTGGCGATACGAAAATACGGGTGATAAAAATATTATCCTCGTTTTCGCATCGCAAGCCTTGGCGTACCTAATTGGAACCATACGCTTATTTTTACTAATTAGAAAGTCAATACGTAACTTTGGGCCAATTAGTTAACTACGTAATTAGTAGGGTTTCAGCAATCCCTAACGTCTGCCGTGGCTGGGAGTTTGTTCCTGGAGTTCCTTTTCTTTTTTTTTTTTTTTCTCAACTAACCTATTGGTAGGATTTTTTTAAAGTCTTTGTTGAAACACTTGGCTTGGCATACAAGGGAATTGGTATGGACGTTTCGCTAAATTTCTGTTAAATGTGAATCTGAAGTTTTGTTAAGAAAATGATGGGTGTGTAAACTCACTTACCTCTGGTGCTTTTGTAAGCAGAAAAAAGAGGTGGCTTTCATTCGATAATGAAATGTATCCAGAATAAGCATCTACGTCCGCAATTCTCTTGAAAATATCCACTTTGCTCATATTGACCGCTTTGGAAATATTGTCTTTATTGTCCATGTATGGCGAAAAAAACATGCCAGGAGTAGCGCTGCAATTCAGACAAAGAAAGGTACTCAGGGCAAGGGAATTTTATTCTTAAGGCTTGTTTGTATTCTGAGTCGTGTTTCAGTTCGTAGAACGCTGAAATAAAAAATACACAGACTGCCGGGGCCTGAAAAAAAAAAAAAAAAAAAAAAACAACTAAAAAGTGCCTATCATGTGGGATTGTTTTTTGTTTCGCGGTATTTTAAAGTTATATTTCATAAACGTCAGCCGGAGGTCTGTAACTTGTCATTTCTTCTCGTGCTCCACAGTGCCTTGAAGACGGACATCGATTGTAGCCCAGCTGAATTGCTCTATGCAACAAACTTACGGCTACCAGAATAATCATGTCCAGAAATTTGAGACTGGCGTCTTTAACCTTTATGCCGTGTGGCGAAAGGTTAAACTTTGTGCCGTGTAACGTAAAGGTCATGTGGCGTATTTATATTTAACCTTTATGCCGTGTGGCATAAATCTTAAACCTTTATGCCGTGTAGCGTAAAGGTCATGTGGCGTATTCATCGTTAACATTTATGCCGTGTGCAAACTCCCGCCAAAGCGGGATGTGTGCCGAGTGAAAACAAAAAAGGAAACAGTAACTTCAAAAATAAAAAAATGAGGTAATGAGTGTCTGGCTGTTGGACCATACTGATAACTTTATCATACTCGCTTATACCATTACACGGCGATACATTGATCAAAGGAACAACACCGTAAATTCTAAGCATTTTCGCAGAAATCATCCCACGCATTTCTATAGTTATTGTAATATACTTGGAGTGCGATATAATTAAGTACCTTCAGATATAACGGCGTTGTCAATAAGAATAAGCATACAACATACGCCTATTTGAGTTGCTGATTCTGTAAAAGACGTATCTAGCATGGATTGTCAGCTTATGTATTCCAGGTACATGATTTTTACGCGTTGATTTATATCCCCTTTCCGCCTGGTGCAATGTTGTCACTAATAGAGAAAGCATATGAGTTCAGAACGAAAAATAAACGTTCTATGCGATAAACTTGCACCTACAATCTTAAAGAGAAAGGTGCCATACATCTTGCGTCGGCGACGGAAGGTGACTGACCAGAGGCAGGGCGTTACCGCTGCTTTCATACACGCGGCACGTTCAGGAATGCTCTGAACAAGAACACTCGATGACAACCTTGAATGGGCAGGGATGTTTTGAAACATGATAAAAGAATAGCACTATGAGGCGAGGGCAGTGACAGGTTCCGAACACAAAAGGCAGCCAAGCGCTATTTTTGTTTTTCATGTTCAACCAGTACCTACACGCCCAGCTTATTAACTTACTACAGTGTATTTCTTAGAAGAGTACAGGATTAAAAAAAAAAATGACTCGAACCACATTCTTCTGCGTGACAGCCGCAAACGTTGCCAACTCCGCCACGCACGCGGCTTTTTTTTTTTTTTTTTGTATTTCAATGATGACACAAGGCAGTGACACACAATCGCGATGAAACACCAAAAGACACCAGTCACTTTGGCTGATATCGAACACGCTACAAGTCTTTGAGGGTAGACAACACCACAAAAAGTGGCAGCCACTCGGGTGTAGGTTGCTGGTCCTCATAGAATTCCTTCAGAAAGCACATGTGATCAACGAAATACTTATGCGCGGGGGCGAACATCGATATTCACATGGCACATAGCCATGCTGTACGTGATATGCTGTACCGGCCCAGCAGTAGGATGACGATATCGCTCAAAAAAACGTATGTTTTGGGGCGTTAAGAAGTATTTTCTTATGGTCCGTTGCAGGATGTCCCAAAAGAAGACCGCGTCCCAACAGTCTAGGAAAACGTGATCAGCTGTTTCCTACTTTCTGCACAGCATGCAGATGTGAGACCAAGCTAGAGAGATACGTTTTCAACTAACCAGGCTTTAATGAAAAAGTTTGGCTATAAAATTAAAAAAAAAATATATATATATATATATATTCGCGTTGGCGGGTACCACCGGTCGCTTGACTCGCTTTAAGATATCCTGCCCTGGGCCTGCACTGTACAAAAACGATATAGAGAAATTTAAAAAAAAGACAATTAAATTCTTCGTTAGTAGCTCTCTTGACACGCAAGACAGGTATTTGAGTGAGAAAGGCGTGACTAAAACGATTTAGCACCAACAACATCTCTCATATCCCCACGTACACATCCTCGTTTGAAGAAACAATAATCCCAAGAGGTGCACCACGCAACATCATTTGAGTACGGGTTTCTAAACATAGTTTTCTGTGGTGTCTGAGAAAAATAAATCAATTGACAAGTTGCATCACAAACAAAAAAAAATAAAGAATCACCCCCCCCCCCCCCCCCTCCACCCTGGGCCTTCACTCTACGAAATGGGTTTGTACCACTCTACGTTCCCTATCCAGGCACAAGATACAAACAGCAAAAACACAGTGCATATATGTCGTAGTTTAATTCCTGACCAATGAAGAACCTCCAAAACATATTACGGCTTTGCGGCAAGAAACGTATTGTAAGCCGATGCACGTGCAAAAACAAACACCTTATAACCTCCCAGCTTGGTCGCTTTTGCCCGCAAAACTTAAACCTCATCAAGAAAAATAGTCCTCAGTGTTGAGGTAGTGTTGTAGGCGAACATGGAGATAGCGGGGCGGCGATTCGCTCCGTACAAGACGTTTAAACACAGCCGGCGTTGAAGGCCAATCGCCGTCCAAAGACCCAGACACTCATCCCAGTTTACGGAGCTACTCGAAGTTTCGCAAAGCATCTATGTGATCTCGTCGGCTTTTTTGACTCCTGGAGTCTACACAAAAATCTTCACGTCATTCGCGTACGCTAAAATGCTCACCTCTGTAGCTTCCAACTTGAACCTACGAATAAAACTACTCCGAATAACACTTAAAACATGGCTCAAGAAAAATACAAAAAAGCAAAGGCGAAAGTGGACAGCCTTGTCGCACCGAAGAGAAAGGTGAATATGCTCGCTCTTACACTTGCTTACAACAAGACTAGTTACTCAGGTTTGTTACACCGTGCGTACACCGTTGCACAAGACATTCCCCAGCTTAACATCTTCTATTATAAAAAAAAAATTCATGTGACACGCGGTCAATTGTTTCCTCTAGGTCGGCCTGTAACATGGCAACTCTTCGCACAAAAGAGTCAGAACACACCGGAATGCTCCTGGCGACATGCACATTTGTTACAAAGCTCTTCTCTCCTCTTCCACACGTGTGCTGTGGGCCGACGAAAATGTTTAAAAAACTCTGCAAACTTTACGCTAAAACCTTCATCAATATCTTATAGTCTATGTTAAGTAAATGTGATCGGACGGTACGATCTAACAAAATAAACTTTTGAGAGGTTCTCCCATTTGGGCATAAAATCGTTTACAAAAACGACGGGTGTGAAGCTTTCAGCCTGCGTGCTTCACTAAATACGCAGTGCAGAAAATGAGCAAGTTGGTCCTTAAAAGCTTTGTAAAACTGAATGCCCAGACTGTCGTGCTCCTGCAACTCTGCCAGGCTTCAAACCTGCCAACCGTCTTTTCAAGTTCTAATAGCGTGATGAGCTGAAGCCAAAAAAAAGGAGGACACCTAAGCACGTGTTACGAGTTGTGAATGCGAAAGCATGGATGACCTTCCACTCCATTATATCGTCTGCGGTGTACTGGCGTGGAAGGCCACATTTCGCTACTGCCGAGGTTGCGGCGGCCGACGATATTAGCCCCGAGAGCGAACACAAGCGTCGCTGCGGTCGCCGCGCCCTGATTGGGTGAGGTGTACCGTGACGTCAGGGGGAGGACTCCGCTCCGCGATCTCGCATCGGCTCGCTTCCCAGCACCGGTTTCCTGGTTTGGCGTTGTGTGCCGCAAGCTCTTTGAGGAGCTGGACTTCGTTTACCCGATATACAAGACGTTGAGTTAGGCCGATATTGACGTGCTTCTGTAAATTTCATAAGCCTACTTGTCCCTTTTACCTTTAAAATTGGGTTACAAATCTCGAAAGCAATCGGCGGAGGCAATTCCGCCGATGAACCTCCCCGTCCGTCCACACGACACAATTCAATCTTGCGAGGGGTCGGTGAAGCGGTGGCGCAAGTGTTTCAGACGCTGGAATTTTGTTCCTTGCATGTTCATGGTTTAGGACGATATAACATCCCGCTTTCAAGGCATTTGAAGTGGCATTTATATCATGGACCTTTGGGTGGTCGGCAAATTAGCTCGCGTCCCCGACTCTGCGCTGCCAGTCTGCATGCGCTGATTCGCAGATGCTTAAAAGGCCCTGCGTCTGATGATCTTTGAAGTGCTCGTGGAATGGGGTTGCTTTACATAAATGTAGCTTCTTCGTGAATTAATTATATGGTTTATACACGTATTCAGGCATATTTCTTAGAAGATGCACAATTACTAGAAATTAGTTTGTATGGTAGCAGCAAAAACGGCCGAATTGCCCCCAGATGCCTGTATGATATGTATTGAACTGCCCAAAATAGTGTCGTAATTTGGAATGTTTATAATTTTTTTCTGACATTCTTTATTCCAGGCTTGGGTAATCGGAAAATACACCGTTTAGTCTGAATTGTCATTTCCAATTAAAAGAGACACTGCTGCAGGTCCCCAAAAGCTTCCTCAGCCTCCAAACTCCCTACAGATAGACTCTCTGACAAAAGAGGAAAACAGGAGTAAAAGCAAGCATTCGAACGTCTGTCCAGTGGTAGATGCAGCACTGGTAGCAGAAAATGTGGAACCTGTGAAGGGCGACAGTCTGCGTGAGAAAAGCTTCTGCTATTTTAACTTCAGGACAATTCGATTTAAGCAAAATCTAAATTTTAGGGCTTAAGGGACTAATAACGAGCTAGACACCTTCGCTTACGTTTGTTATACATTACTTAAGGGTTTATATAAACAAGTCCACAGATACCACCCGTGTAGTCCATTGAAATATTATCCGAATCCAGCAAAGGTCAAATGCGAGCAATGTACATAATAAATAATCCTTGTTTTTTTTTACTTTGCCCCTGCACTTGGGTTGTCTTACTTGTGATTCTCTCCCCATTGGCCCAGACTGTATTTAGCCGAAGCGAGCAGCATGCAGCTTTTCTGCTTCGGCTATCTTGTTTAAAAACAGAGATACAAAAGAAATAGTATACATAACCTGCCAATTCATTCAGACCATCAGCAGCATTTATTGCGCGAGACGTAAATCTATAGTGATGCTCCTGCAATTGTGGCCATATTTCTTTATTTTCATATACCAGCTGTGATTCGTGCGTTGCCTGCCCTGTCAACCATGCTTTAAATGCTGGTTGAAGTTTTGCCTGTAGCTACAGGCCCTACCTCAATAAAGGCACATATAAACATTTACGCTTCCTACGAAAAACACGCCCAAAAAAAATTACATAGAAACGAGCGCGCCGACAGCCAGCGTCGTCACAGCCTCCACAGGGCGAGCGGGGAGAGTCGGAGAAAAATTCTCTCCTCGCCGTGACGTCACCCCGGTTCGCCATAAGGGGGCGCCACGCGAACTTCTCGGGGCTAATACAGGGTGGTTCAAGTCACCAGGCTCGATCTAAAATGAACCGCAAAAATCGACGC
Source organism: Ixodes scapularis (assembly GCF_016920785.2). Classification (NCBI taxonomy): domain Eukaryota; kingdom Metazoa; phylum Arthropoda; class Arachnida; order Ixodida; family Ixodidae; genus Ixodes; species Ixodes scapularis. The sequence continues at coordinate 93,206,544 of NW_024609883.1, read as the reverse complement.
CTGCACGTAGCAATCTAATCTTTTCGTCAAAAATGTAATTCACAGGTTTTTTTGTTTTTTTTTTTTGCAAAATTACAAAGCGTAGCTCTCTTTCTGTAACAAATAAGGCCAAGGAACTTGCCAGGGTCTAAGGCGGGCAGCAACGCAGACGACAGGGATCCAGTAGCGGGGTGTGTTTGGTGTTCGTATTGATAGATGGCGCTACCTCCTTATCGCGACGGCTCGCGACCACCGTGGTTTATCAAAATGGATATAATCTTTTTGAAATGTACCTTCGGTTAAAAAATATATGCGAACAATAAAAGCAAAACTGAAAGTAAAAAAAAAAAAAACAGATCTACATAACGGCGGCGCTTTTGCTGCCAATGGATTTTGTCTATGTGTCGTCTGCCATCTTTCGCTGGTCGGCTGCACCTTCAGACGCTGCTCCCGACGCCATCTATGAATACGAACGACAAACACACCCCTCTACTGGACTTGGTCGTCTGGGTCGCCGCCCGCCGTAGACTCTGGCAAGTTTCTTGGCCCTATTTTTTCCTAAAAGAGAACTACGCTATGCAAGTATACAAGAATAAACCGACCTGTAAAATACACCTTTGACGAAAAGTTTAGATGGCTACGTGCTACGAATGAAAAGGGCGAAAAAAACGCCTCAAACACAGCTACCAAACTTTATTGGCACGATCGTTTATATCATTCCCCACACACGGCTCGGCGAATTTGCATACACACCCGTGACCATCAGCTAGGGTACGTCTCGTCTTCAAGTGCACTTCCAGTGCAGGCCGTGTACATATTTTCCGAGATATGTGTGTGGGAGATGGCATATATACGATTGTGCCAATAAAGTTTTGTAGCTGCGTTTGGGAGACATTTTGTGTTTCTCCCCTTTTAAATCCGTCGTCTCCAGTTAAAAAAAAAAAAAAAAAAAAAAATCATGTAACATGAACCAGCTCGCTTGTTTCCTCATTCTATCATCACACATCTTTCTTTGCACATTCAGAAGTCCCTATAACCTCAAATTAACCACCGTCATAGCCACGAAATCTTCAAACACGCTTTTGGTTTCCGCACGTTCAGGTGAAGTGGAACTAGTGGCACAAACCCGTATAAATTCTAGCGCTTTCAAATCGTCAAATAAAGCGATTTAGTATTCTATCCAAAAATTTAGCTACGACAGTCTTCAACGTAGCGGCCGCCAGAAAAAAAAAGAAGAAAAAGGTCTTTAGGCCACAGACCACACTGATTTCTACCATGAGTGTTCTACAAAAATGTAGACGCACAGTTATTTTTAGAGTCCATATAGTTTATATAGCAAATAATTGTGTGCGTGTGTGTTTAAGCCGAAACGGGCATCTGGGCCGGCTTTCTAGAATCAACGTCTCAGCCGCATCACCAAGGCTACGTCTCACAAGGGGAGATGCACGTGAAGCCTAGTCTCACGCGCGCCCCGGTCTGGGCAGGTTTGCCTTCATACACTCTTAGCCAAAGACATGTTTACACACTCGCGACTCAGCAAAAAAGCCCCGGTGTCTCCGCTGTGGATGAAACATTCTGCCAGTGCAGTGCCGCTGGTTCCTGAGGTCTTACGTGCATCACGCAGAAGAGACAGACAATCGCGCGGCTTTTATTATCCTCATTCTGATCGAAACCGACAATGGTGGAGATCGAACCCATGGGATTCCTGCGTCCTGCAGCTTGAACTTTCGCTCTCGATGCTGGGAGCTGCGGCGCGCTAACGCACACAACCACCGGTGGTAGCCCAAAGTATCTTCTTAGAGATTCATAGTTTTTTTCATACCTTTTTTCGTGAACAGCTTCTTTTTCCGTCCCAGATTTCGCGCTTATACATCTTGGGGCCGGGAAGGCCAACACCACTGAGAACAGAAGCAACAAATGCATGGTTTGACCTGAAAAAAGAAAAAAAATTAAAAGCACGATATGATCAAGTTCGAGGCAAATATTTACCCCCAAAACAGATTAATAAAATAATCTAACCGTACATAGTTATCACCCGACTTCTGTAACAGAAGACTTGACCACAACTCTCCAGGAATTAAAATGCTTGAATAGATTGCAGTTTTTTGAGCCAGTTCTATGATACCAACAAAACACCTAATGCCACTTACGAATTTTTTTTTTTTTTTTACGAATTTAGGTCAATTTTTTTTTTTTTCCGTATGTCGCAGAGGTGTTCCCAACCAAATGTCCTCAAGTGTCCTCGAAGCTTACCTTTTGACTTCTGCGAATAAATACGCGATATTTATTCTCAAAACTTTGCACATGCGAAGACGCAACCTCTTGGCCTTTTCTTTGTGCTTCCGAGATCAGGTATACCATGAAAAGTGCGAAAACAACTGGGTGTCAACTGAAGTGAATATTGTAAATAAACGAAATACAAGTTACCCTTTGACTTTTAACGTTTCTTCTAAAATTAACCTTAACAGGAAACTGGTAAAGAAACGGGAATTTTTTTTAAATTGCTTCGCTGCAGACTGCGTGCAAATGCGAGAGCATTTCGGTGATTGTTCTTCAAGGTCTTATTTCGCTGATTTATCTGAGAGAAACTTCTTTTCCTAACTTACCTCTTGGTCATGGCAGAACGAGCACAGTTTGCTTCTAAAGACTGGTTCCCACATTTGCCATGGTTGCGTTTTCATGCACTCGAAACAGCAGTAACGACCAAAACACCGCAACACCCCTGACTCATGAATCGCTTCGAGAAGCTACCACTCGCATGGCTTGCCATGCTGTGTACGGCGAACACTTGACCCGGTGACTTTGTCGTTACGGTCGTTTCGGTTGCATGCGGACGCAACCAACGCAGATGTGTGAACCAGCCTTAGGGCTCATTCACACTGGAAGCGGATCCGCGTTCGCAAAGCGGTTGCGAACGCGGTTGTATAAGGATTCAGTACAATTGCACGCGCACACGATGACATCAAATGCGCGTGCAATTGCACTGGATCTTTATAAAACCGCTTTCGCAACCGCTTCGCGAACGCGGATCCGCTTCCAGTGTGAATGGGGGGTTAAAGGAGCTGTGCAACGATTTTAACGTTGAAAGAATTGGCATTTTCTGCTCTTGTTATTGTTCACTCTGTCACAAATGGCAGAAAACACACCTCCTTTCATCGAAATGTTGCGATTCCGCCGCGTAATAGTGAGGCAAAACTTGGAATATTTCCCGACCTGCAGCCACGAGCGGCGGCCATGAGAAACAAGCGGCGTGACGTCACTTGGGTAGTTGTAAAAAAGATAGCAAGTTGTGCGAATACCTGCTCGATAAAAGGTAACTTTTCTATAAATCTTGTCGTTCCAACATATATATAAATGCGTCAAAACCAGACATGTACAAATTACTCAAAAAAGGTAGTTAAGTTAAGTTACTGAGTATCGACGCCAAAAGTAATTGAAGTAGAGTAGAAATTACGCATTTGTAATAGTAATTGAGTAAACTACTAACTACTCTAAAAAGTAGTGAGTTACTTTGAAGTTACTTTCGAAGTTACTTTTTTATATTTTTGTGGTAGCAAAATCAACAGCAGACTTGATCAATGAAAAACCCTGAGAGCCTAGAATAAACGCAGTCTATTTATAGCTTGCGTTTTCCCCAAAATAGTTGATTCGCTCGCAGAAGCAATTGACTTTCAAAGTTCTTGATAGGAGCGTTTTCCCCTTTTCCTTTTAAAGACGTCCCCAGCCGAGGTAAATAGACGTTCCACCGTGGCACTGAATAGAACGGCAACGTTGAATTTGAGAAACAGGCTTTGCAGGGTCGGGTAAGCGAGTGTCGGCATCTTAAGTGTCCATGACGAAACATGTGAGGTTTCCCTCGGGTAGAGGGTCTTTTATAACAAACTTTCCTTTTTTTTTTTTTTTTTTCTTCGTCAAGTTGAGATTGTTGCGACTGGCCCCTCTTTATTCCGACGTCGTTCTGAGATTACGCTGAGCGAGTGCACCAGAGCGTCAAGGGTTCAAGTCTCGCGCCACGACGATGAGATCATCCGGACGACTGCGCGTCCCGTTGTAGTGCTAGTGCTACGCTACTGAAAAAAAGAAATGTTTTGGTTTAACAGAAGATGAACCGAAGTATGCTTTGCCGCTGACGCCGGGTCCAACGAAAGGATCTCCCAAGGGTGACTCGCAATCCTCGCCGACGACTACAATATTCTGACGCGCCTGACACGCCTGACAAGTAAATCGTTTTTAACAAAGAGGAGGTCTCCCTGGCATGGATGGTCGGAAGGACACAAAGGATTACGTGAACAAGCATCGTCGCTCGTATACAGTTACAGCTGGAAGCGGGAACGTGCTCCCATGAACGGATTATCCGTGCCAGGGTTTGTGCGCGGGGGAGTCCGGCTTTGCAAAGGCGTATGCGCTGACGACAAGGCGACCATGGGAACAGGCGCCCAGCTGCGAGGTCATTCCAGTGGCGCCTCTCGTGGAACCTACCGCTTGAGTCAGAACTCTCTAAAGACGGACAACAAGTCTCGGAGTGTCCCCGTCTTTCACGGTTGCAGCTGGAAACGCGGCGCCTGCGTGCATTTCCGGATTAGGTCAATGCCCGACCAAGGCTTGTTAAGCATCTCTTCCTGCGTTCGTGCGTGCCGGTGTTATGTTTTGGCTGCTCGTCGCCACCTTGACCCAAGGACGCCTTCCCGAACAAGGGGGCCCCTTGTTAGGGAATGCCACCTCATCTGCCGGCGTCTTATTCATTTCTGCGCTCAAACTCTCGTGATGGGCAAAATTAGCACTATATAATTTCGAAAGTAGTTAGTAATTTGAGTAGAAGTTACCTGAAAAAAGTAGTTAAATTAAACTACTAATTACCCAAATCAAGTTGTAATTGAAAATTACCAAGTTACTCGAAAAAGTAGTTAAACTACAGTAGTTTGAGTAGAGTAGTTGAACTACGTCCAAGTCTGGTCAAAACCCTGGTATCATCGACAAAACTTTTATTATACGGAGTTTTAGTGGCGCCATCTATCCTAGGTCCACAAAACCGCGAATAGCCGCCAGAAGCCGGATGGGGAGGGGGACAGCGCCGGACGGGCAAGGACGGCTATGGCCGGACCCGGATGAGACTTTCCTCCTTTCACCGTATATTTCGCGGGGCGCCCGCCACCACGTGGTCACGCGGTCGCGAGCGGATGAGTTCTCGCTGCTCGCTGATGGCTCTAAAGAGATAACTTTTCCGGAACCCCGCGCCTACTCAAGTGACGTCACTGCGCACGTGACCCGGAAGACGATGTATGAGTTGAGAGGCGGCAAAAACCTGGATCTTCTTCATTTTTTTAAATAAAAACTAGGGTACCCAGGCAAAATCTGTTTTCTGTAGTTCACTGCAGAAGTGTCAGGCATAAACTTCCACAATTATTCAAGCAAAGCCCTGAAATTGTTGCACAGCTCCTTTAAGTCCCTAGCTAAACGCTCTTCTTTTGCGAGCCGTGAGAAGACATTTTATCGTGAAACGGTCTTTGGCTAAGTGTTCGGCATCTCGAGAAGCCCAGTAAAAGCGTGGCCTCTATAAAAACATAATCCCACGGTGTCGCTGGTGTCGTGTGTGGAATAAAGACGCTTCATGTTTCAAAAGTAGCGCAAGGTGCACCGATGCATGAGGCACGTGCAACGCTTGGGAAGATCATGGCGGCACAACGCAGCATTATACCCCGTCTCAGGAGTTGCGTGCAGCAAAGGCAAAGGAATAGGTGCGGGCATATGGATTTTAGATTGGCTTTCCTTCCGCGAGTGCTCGTAAGAGGAAGGCAAATCTAAAAGGCAAGCGCTCGCGCCTGTGCCTTCGCTGCACGCAACTCCTGAGACAGAGTGTAGGCTAGATTTGAGACGCCATGTTCTTCCCAGAAGTGGAGCGCGGCACGTGTCTCGAGCAATTAATCAACAATGATTGGCGCCACTTTTCTCAGGACAGAGGGGCTTTAGTGTGGAGCTGTACACCTCACCTCACAATCAGGCAGGAACCCTCAATGTAAATATTGTTAAAACGATTTGCGGAAAAAAGGGTCCCATCTTGTCCCTTTCTAAATGTTTTTCCTCGTTTTCCATTCCATTGTCCCTTTAAAAAAGACGGTAATGACGAAAGCGGCTCAATTTGTAAACTGTCACCTTAAACAACTAAGTAGCCGTGTGCGAATGCCGATTCGAATAGAACAGCGCAGTGTCATCCCCAGCTTTAACACTGCTAAAAAAACAGGTGGTTGTGGCTTTTCCTTCCATTGCGAAGGTTATGAGAGACGCAGTGCTGTTCCCATTCCAAGGACTATTCTCACATTCTTACAACTGAACCCAGAGGCAAACTGATCGCAGCGCCCCTGGTGAGCCTGGAGTCTCCGCTAGCAGGCGATCTGTTTGGAATGCATCGGCTTTGCCTATCTCCGCACGAGGTAACCAACATACAAGCATCGCGCTGTGTTTTTTTTTTCTTTTCTTTTATCGTTTTCATTGTTGAAAACTTTTTACCATTTCACGAGTGAAGATTGCATTCTTTGCGTATTTTTTTTTTTTTTCTTTAAGACGCAGTTTTGTTTTATTACAAAAAAAATATTCCGATGCCCCAGTTTTATATAAGGCCCTACGATACACAAATCAGACTTCGAGCTGTTCTTTTTTTTATAATTTCACCTTTAGAACTAGTTTTCCCACTAAATTTAGCGGGGACAATGACGTCACATGACTTGGTGTCACGTCACATTTTAACTAGGTCAGTTTCTCCGCTGGATTTAGCGGAGATTTTGACGTCACGTGACCTCAACAGAAATTCAATTTTTAGCGGGGAATCGAATTGGTGTTGAGGTCACGTTGAGTTATTAATTTTCCCGCTAAATTTAGCGCGGCAACGCCGACGCCGACGCCGCGAAACACGGGCGCCTAAGAGCTGTGCCCTAAATTGTGATATTGCAATCTGACGGGCGATGAACCACAAACATAAGCTGCTGCCAGGAATAAGCTTTCGTAGTCCCTGATTGTAACACAAAACTTCTATAGTAATTGAGACTCAATGTTTACTTCAAGTATAAATAAGGGGGATCGGCGGCCGACTGGGCTGTCGCACACCAGCTCGTAGCACGTGGAGCGAAAGCTCGCGCTGCAGAACCCAGGGATCCTGGGCCACGGCCGGACTGGAAGCGCGCGAGCTCTTTCTCTTCTTACGGCCTTTGCAATTGGGGCAATCGCCACCTCCCGCCGCAGTTCGCGGGAGGCGCTGTCACCTCACCCCTGGGCTACCCTTTGCCGTTTGCACAGAGCGCGTCTGACAGTGTACCTCAGCGCTGTTACAACTTGCGGCCGAGATTTTTATAGCCTTTAACACCTGATCCTTACGTTTAGACCCTCAGCCACTATCTAATACGCTTCTGCTGAGCACATTTCCGAGAGATTCGGGAGTAAAAAGTAGTAAGTAGAGACAGCGAATGCTATTGCGGAAAAACTATTCTCGTCTTTACCTCCAAGACTTCTGCTAGAACTCAAGAACAGGAGGAGGCGGACCCCTTCTATGTGGAGGAACTTTAAATGATAAATAATTCGTACACTCTCGTGAAATGTAAGCAGGCCTAATTTATCTATTGCCGTGGTCTGCACCATCATTTCATAGGCCGCTCATGAAGTCGGTCAGCTGCTCTAGACGAGCGTGTAGTAGTCTGTATACAATTTTCGCACAGTGCATATTACAGCCTAAAGTGCTTCCTCGTGGGCTTGTGCACATATACAGCTGATTTTTCCTTTCCTTCCGTGACCGTCTTCGCATGGTTAATCCTAAGCATTCTGAGGAACTTGTGGCAAAACCAGTCAAGCGCTTTGAGTGACGGTTGTCAATGCCCTCTGGGCAACTTAGAATTGGCGCGTCTTCAAAATAGGCTGCAATGAGTAGTTGCAGAAGTTCGTGCACATTTGTACGCGGAAAGTGCTTAACAGCCTTAAAAAAGAATGTTATTCAGAAGCACGAGGAACCTAGGATTTGTATAATGAAGTCTGTTTTTATCCTGGCCTTGCAATAAGACGAACAGAGGATCACCGCTGTTACTCGTATAGTCAACAGCATAACACAGGCGTTGCACACAAACTTACTAATGACAACAACCTACCAAGCTCGAACACCAGCGCGAAGCATCTCCAAGGGACTCTCCGAGTGGGGTTAAAGCCCCTGGCGGTTACGTCACAGTACACTGTGACGGTTACGTCACAGTGCACTGGCGGGAACTTTGAATTGGGCCACGTATTTCTATTTTTTATAGAAAAAACTACGGAACTCTATAGTGAAACAATTTTTTGTAATGTCCTGACATGCTATTTCAATGCCTAGCATGAAAAAAAAAATGTTTGCCGCCTCAGAGTTGTTTTAACACAATTTCAGTTCAGTTTGATCAAACCACTGTTAGCGGTCGCTAACTGCTGTTTGCCTAGCCACAGTTAAAACTGCCCGTGTAACTAGGGTATGAGTCGGCAAGGACGCTCTCGGTTCCTCATTTACTACGCTCGGTATCTCGAATATTCGACCTAGAATGTTCACAGGTGACCAATAGGGCGAGACTGACTCGGCAAGGTCATGTTGGCCTCCTTATCGTTTACACTCAGGGTAAGAGTACACTCGAATCTTCTAGAAGTACGAAGAAGCGTTGTTTCTAGGTCATGCACGCGGCAATTCGTCTGCTTAATCCGACGAAATGCCCAAGTTAAAAAATACTACAAGAACGTTGACAATACGAAATAATCAATAGTTTTGCAAAATAAATAAAACTCAATCGGAAAATTAGTATACAGTGGGTAGTGCCCAGACGTGGCCAAAAGCCAGGTGATACAAAATTGCTATGGTAATGGTCGAATGTCCCCTTTTCCTTATCGTAAAAAAGACCGAAAATGTATTTGGAATTCTTTACACGGAATATTTTCTAGAAATTCAACAGCATTATGTAAAAAGACGGTGAGAGTGCAGGCGAGCTGGTGGTAGCTAATCATGTCGTATTACACCTGAGACGTTCTCTGTGTCTGTTCCTTCTACTGAAAGTTCTTCCGATTCCTTCCACCGCAGTCTCAGGTGTAATACGACATGATTAGCATTATGTAATCGATTAATTTTTTTTAAAGCCAGTAAGAAACTATGAAGAAAAAAAAAGTCCCATGGTCTCTTCTGTTATTCCTAAGACTACTTGAAGACGAAAGCCCAAGCGACGATGCATGCATTAAAGACAGACACATGATTTACGGATATGGCGGCACCCCTCCGGCCATGGCGGAAAAGTACCACGTCGGACTAGTGAACGAAAAGTTACTGGTTCAACGCCAGCCAAAAAACAAAAAAAAAATTTCTTCTTAAAAAACAAAACAAAAAAACAACCCTTTGTTGATTGTGGTACAAGGAACTCCCTTTCGTGGTCTAGTGGCGAACCATGGGTTTTTCTACCTTTTGTGCCTCGGTGTCGACAATATCGTCTTTTCCGCTGTACAAGTCGCGGTTTAGTCCTAAATTTCAATCGGTGCATCTTATACAACGGTGCGACTGATATGTGTTATATTCTATAAGTATAAGCCCTGAGTGTGCAGATTTGCCAGGGGTCAAATTTCCCACGAGGAAAATCTGACCGATTGGTTTCATAAGCATTTATTTCTCTTATAATTAATTAGCAACAATATTGAAACTGGCTCCCGCTTGATATTATGTCGCGATCATAATACGAATACGCGGGCCTATCAATGCACTCTCGTGGACCGTGCAGAAAGTGCGACTAATACAAAGGTGCGAATTATAGACCATAACATATTGTGTATATTTTTCTAGGGAAAGGCTATTGTAGAAACATAGGTCTTATGACTCAAGTACATGGCACAATTTAAGACCTAGTGTTCTCATGCAAAAGACACTACAAAAACAGATGTGTTATCCTATGATAAAATGTTGCATCATCCGGCAAAAGAAAATAACAGTTGACCAAAGTTTGCTTTTTGTTATATCCAAACTGTCGACCTTTCGCAGTACAATATAAGACTATACCAACGAGAGCACAATGGAAGCGAGAAAATTTCGCATTAGATTGCATACAATGCTTTGAGTATTTTATGCTATTCGCGACTCCAGCAAAACGGACGCCGCCAAGCGGGAAAACCGGGAACCAGCCGGTCCAGGTCGCTCCGCGCCCCTCCGCGTCTCTGGTGGCTTTCGCGGAGACGTGTTGTCGGCGCGGTGGTGAACGATGTAATTTTACGAAGGTCCGAATATTTCTTAAGTTTGCCTGAGTGATCATTAGTGTGGTGACGCCTGAGTAGATTGTTTTCCTCTATTACGTGTTTGAAAGCCCGTTTACTCTACAGCACACGGTCGCGTGCTTTCGATTTCTTGGATGGAGGAATCACGGAAAAACTTCTTGATTTCTTGTCTGTCTCGAATCACATTCAAAGTGACGACTGCTTAGTAACTGATACTGGAGGGAACATCAATGTTGCAGTCAAGTGAATGGGAAGGTTCGATAGCTGCTTTTCTTGAGTTTGGTTGTGTTTGGTTAGCTTCAAGTTTAAGCCACCCACGCCGGTCGGTGCGTTGGCTATTCATCTTGGCTGCTTTTCGCCGAAAAAGCCTCTGGACCACACTGAAAAAGTTGGGCTGATTTTGCAATTACTTGATTCAGGAAAACTTGCTCGCTGCAAATGATGAATGAGGGAAATTATCTGTTTTCAAAAGGTGGGAGACAAGTCTCGCAACGTTAGATGCTGTCACGGCATTTTGACCTATCGCGCCTCCAATATTTATATTACGAGGACGTCGAAGCCAGCAGCAATATACGTCTACATTGGTCAGGTTGACCGGCCACAAAAAAATACTAATTTTCTCCGTTCAGGATTCAAAGCAAAGTTTAATGCAGAGAGGTTCTGCGTGGATCTTCAATGAAGACTCTCTTCAGTTTGTCTCCGTGCTGCCGGCTATAGAACCATTTGGCTAAGTTTAAAGGGGCGGTGCAACGATATTCAATTGGAATGTTTTTCACTTTACACGAGCTTACTGGCACTAGTGGGACTCAAGGATACTCGCACGCAACGCCACTTACCAAGAAACTCCTTTGTTTCGCTGTAATTTCAAGGACAAAACCGAGTGTTTTCATTCAATCTCTCCTTCGAAAAACCTGATGACGTAGCTGGGCGGTAGCAGTACCACCGAGTGACGATATTTGAATGCGGCTCATAGATTGGACCCGAGCATGGCGTGGACACTCGATTCGGGCTCGTGATAATTGATAGCTCGAGAAGCATTCGGGTAGTGGCCCGTGTCCAATCGCTGCAATGACGACAACAGCCGAACCATAACAATGTCTAGAACTCAGCGCGTGTCCTGTGCCTTGCCAACCCCAGCGCGTAGCTATGATCAACATTGGCGTCATATATTCGGCTCCAGATCACGGGGCCGCTTGTTCTGGCTGCGAGTTGAGGGGGTGAACTCTGCTCGTTTTTCTTTATTTTTTTCTGCGACTTCAATTGCGTGTGGTGAAAAACGAACGGGTATTTCACAGGTCATTAACGTCAGGGATGCGTTCTTAGCGGTATTTGCGCAAAATACAAAAATTGTTTCATCGCCCCTTTAAGTAGTGTGTCTCCGTCTGTCAAATATACTTTTATTCAGCAGCTCACCTAATAGCTAGACAACTAAGCTCATATTTCAACCCGAAGGATATACTAATATCGCTTTAGAGGGACCCCCCCCCCCCCCCCCCCCCCCATAGTACGTAATATAATACATAACCCGCTCGTCAAGGGACTTCTCGATTGCTTCTAAAACCATAATTGAAATATCAGTATCAGCTTTTAGTGGGGCGCCGGCGGGTTAACATGGTCCTTGGCTCAAGAAGCAGTTGCTTAATTTTCGTAATTTTCCTGCAGCCTTTGTTGTGGGCCGAGCAGACGACTGGAGCTGTTTCGTAAACGCGGATACGCACAAAAGCTCGATTTCGCGGACAGATAAGTCGCATGGTCGAGGCGTGCGAGTTATCTGGAAAGTTACTCTCTGTGGAACAATTCTATAGTCATCGCCGCTTTCCTTAGATGATCAAAACTGATTAGTATATTACGGTCTCTCCGGAGCCCATAGTTTCGGTTTCGAACGAAATCTCCGACACGAAAGTTTGACATGAAAAGAACAAAAAAACACCGGCAAAACAAAACTATGCTTTGCAAGTTTATCTGCACCGGCTACACTTAACCGTCTCAGTTCAAATACCTATAAAATTGGGCATTAAACAAAAGAAAATCTGTTAAATTGAACGCGCCACCTGTTCAGGCGGCCCGGCCGAGCCGCCGCGAGCTGGACTCAGCCGCCATGTTTGTTTGGTGGTGGCGCCCCCTATAGGTCGCTGGAGTCGCGAATAGCGAGCTAACACTCGGTGAGCACTATAGACCTATAGAGTTTCTACCAAGATGCGAAAAAGACGTTGTTCTTTTATTGTAGAGCAATACGTTTTCCGCCTGAGAAATTATTTTGTGATATTCAAAACCTTAAAGTTCAAAATATAATAAAAGACAGACCAAGAAAGACACAATAGACGCAAAACGTCATGCGGTAGACTGCATCTACGCCAATGCTTAGGACGCTTCATGTTTGCCAGCTACTACACTGTATTGTTTGTGTACTGCAATCGTTTTTGCTATAATCATTGCTCATGCTTTAGGCGGTTCTCCTGGGAGCTTTAACGATGAAGGCAACACTGGGCTTGAAACGTGAGAATTTAGGTTTTTACTAATAATGAAGTTCCTGCTGCACCGCCTCTACTAAAACACAATGCAAAACATCTAGGTGGCAAGTACTGCGAAGTTCGGTTGTCGTATATATACGGGCCAAACGTTGATACCTCCACGTCAAATGCGACCACTTTTTTTTTTTAAAACGGTTCTACCTTAACTTGCAAAGTCTGCAGAAATCGATTCCCCCAATTTTTTTTTTTTTTTTTTTTACAAGAAGCATATGAATGAGTCATTGAATAGGCCCAGTGCTTAACAGTCTGACAGCAGCAGACCTCACAAAATGAACCGAGACGTTGGACGAGAGACCGCAAGAGTGAAGTTGTTCACTCTTTGCGTAACTCTACATATAACAAAAACAAAATTACCAAAATCAGACAGCTGATGTGTGGCTTTATCAGCAACACATGCATCCGTCGTTTTCGTGTACTACGCGGATTGAATGTTTTTTTAATGATAACCGTCAATGGCAGGCGTCGGCAGTCGGCAACCTTTTCGCTGCAGCTGGCGAAATCGAAATTTCTACTGCCGTTCATACGTTTTAGCGGACCACACGTTCGTAGTGCTGAAGCCAGAAGGATGGCGTCGTATTGCGTGGGGAGACAGGCATGAAGACGACGGAGGGTCTAGGTCTGCGGCGACTGGGTGCTCATGGCTGGTCTCGTCGACAGTTTGGTCTTGCTCTTGGCTGACAGACCATACTTCGGGGGCTTGTTTTGAGTGCGACGTTTCGTGCCTCGGCTTCCTCTTCGAAACGTTTTCTTTCGCTGGGGAGCGGGCTAGCACTGGCGGTCCATCGAAAAGTTCTCTGCACAGGTCGTACCTCGTACCTCCACCAAAAATGTCACGAATGATAATGTATGAAATGACAAGTGACTGAAGAAAACTAAACGTTTATTGGGGCGAACTTGAGCCCAAACAAAATTGAAGAAGGCTAGCTTCGCAGGTGTAGATGCCAGCGAAACAGCAAGATCAAGCGCTGGGGCGAGATTTACTTCGTACGGCGCAGCGCAGCTTTTCAGCCTTCCCCGGGAGCCTAGAACATTCTACATCGTTCTTTCTGGAAGTATACATTTTGAGCATGAACAAGCTACCCGGCTCTAGCGCTATAGAATCTTCTACTTATATAAAGAGAGAAAAAAATGGGTCGGTGCGTAGGTTTACTATGCTGCATAAATTTCCGTGGAACTACGGCCACGGGTTCCTGCCGCATGACGATGTCGGCTGCAGAAGAAACAAATGAGCGTGGCTCGGAGTCCGGTAGAGGCAAATGTGCAGCCCCCCGCGCCGCCATTTCCGAAACGCATATACGAAACTGCGTGCGATTTTTCTTTTTTCTTTTTTTTTTTTTTTTTTTTAACGCTTCGGCGAGTCCCGGGAAAGAGTCGCGTGAACTGCCCGTGCACCAGAGCACGCAAGCCCAGCCACTGTCCAGGGCGATGAGCGAAGATTGTGGAATCACGAGTGCCGGAGCGGCATCTATCGTCGTTTCATGAGACAGGGGCGCATCGCATTAAAGCGAGCAGACGAGCAAGTGAGCGGATACGAAAAGACTCGCGTGCGTTCTACGCGATTCTCGGCGGGGAGTGCGCAGTTAACCTGGAGCGCACCCGTGTGTTGTGATGTTACTTCATGACCAAGTTTTTGTGACATCGACTTCCCAACTTTGCACCCCCTTCCAAGCGCGGAGAAAGACGTGGTTCTACGTCAAAACGACAAGTGGTTGCAAAATTCGAACCCCTGGCATCTGCGTGGAAGAAAAGCGCGTTGCTTACACTGTAAAAAAAAATCCCGTGCGTATACTTTCCCGCACAACACTCGGAGAGTCAGTCACCGCAACTTACGGAGGCAGCTCAGCAAATGACGATGCCGAAACGACCAAAAAACGCAGTCTCAGTTGTAACATTAAGCAATGCAAGCCTGACGTTTTGCATTGCTTAATGTCACTACTCAGACTGCGTTTTTTGGTCTAAACATGTTTCGGCATTGCCATTCGCTAAGCTGGCTCCGTCAGTTGCGCTGATTGGCTCTGCGAGTGTTCTGCGGGAAAGTAGACACACGGTTTTTTTTAGAGTGTACTTGGCTAGCTGCGCATGCGACAACATTACATTAGTAAAATTTGTTTCTAAAGTGACACGCTGCCTCATAGGTCGCCTTTTTATTTCCTCAAATAAATTAGAAAAACCAGTCAAGAGATACGGTGTGATTGTATGCAAACTTTAGAGCGAATCTTGAAGTATGATCAATGTATTTAATCGTTAGAGTAGCTCAGAGAAAACGGCAGGAATAACACAATATGATATCTCAACAAACCCGTCGACACGGTTATTCGACGAAGGATGTTATGAACACAACTTCACGAACAAACATTACTCTAGACGCCTTTTTAGCAGCATGGCATTGCGCCACAAACAAAAAAGAAGGCTTTGCGATTCTGAAAGAACTTACGTAACGCTCTCTTTCTGCAAGGAACTTGAAGTGGCGATTGACAGTCTCAATTGTGGAAAGTTCTGCGGCTTATATATGTCCCGGTCTGTATACGTGTTCGTTGCAGCGACGACTGCATGAAAGTATTCTCGCCAATGATAGCCCAGGAAGCTGGCTGGAGGAGGAGACGAAAACTGCGCCCATAAACATGGCCTTTACAATCCATCCGAAGAGAAATCTCTCTCCCTTGAGTAGAAAAAAGAAAAATCAAATAATAAGCGGTTTAATGTAACCGTTTTATGCAGTCTGTTCTATTCAGTTCGAATTAAATGCCATCACTTTAAGCTCGTGGCCATCGACAGATGCTGCGCCTCATGAAGTCCTCTAGATACGAATAAAACTTCGAGGTGGAGTGTAGGGAGCTGCGAGGGTGTGCATCCTACCTAACCTAACCTAACCTAACCTAACCTAACCTAACCTAACCTAACCTAACCTAACCTAACCTAACCTAACCTAACCTAACCTAACCTAACCTAACCTAACCTAACCTAACCTAACCTAACCTAACCTAACCTAACCTAACCTAACCTAACCTAACCTAACCTAACCTAACCTAACCTAACCTAACCTAACCTAACCTAACCTAACCTAACCTAACCTGACCTGACCTGACCTGACCTGACCTGACCTGACCTGACCTGACCTGACCTGACCTGACCTGACCTGACCTGACCTGACCTAACCTAACCTAACCTAACCTAACTGTAGCGCCTTCCTAAAGTTCGTTGACGGTGTTTACTTCTTCAAACACAATATTTTTAGACAGTCAAACTATGCATCTCTAAAATTTGACTTTCTACGCTCTGCGCACCATTTGCAGGTGCTGACCATGCAAGAATTGAATTTACCGATTTGTTCGTTATCATCAGAGCGGCCCAAGGTAGTCGTCAACATTGTGAGCACGCTAGGTCCTCAGCTACCCAATGGCGAACAGTTGTGTCCTGCTGCCCCAAGTCCCCACACAGTGTATCAATAACCTAGAGAAGAAACTATGCGATTGTGCCAGGAATTGGGTAGAAATTACACCTGAGGTGGTTCACCGTTCCGACTAAATGGGTATTTTCAAGGAGTGTGAAAATATTTCGGTTTTGAATTCGAATAGAATAGTGATTGACCGAATAATTTGATATAAATTTCAAATTCCTAGAACTATTGGAGTCTTCGAATATTTTGACACTTTATTGGTCCTTTTTTAATGTTTATGCATACTCTTTAAATGCTTCCTATGGATCTAAGTTAAACGCACATTGAGAAACCTTGCTGGACTAAACATTTAAATAAGTTGTCGGCTTGACTTCAGTGGGGAACAAAGTAGACGCGGAGATTGTATTTATTTGTTGTTGTTGTCTTAATCTTCTAGTGTAAAAAATACGAAAACATCATGAACGCCCCAAGTTTTGATTTGGAAAAATCCGTAGTCATTTTTAACCCAAGATACCACCCGGTACGAGGGGTACAGCCAATATCATCCCTCCATTCATTCATCCTATAATGGAAGATATAAGCTTGCTGGAACTGTTCTGATTAGGGGTGTCGCGAACGTTTGTCCAATCGAATTTTTAGGTCGAACTTTCGGGGGTTCGACAAGGTCGAACTGGTCAGCGAACCTTCGTATTTTTAACCAGATTCGACCGGCTCAATAACTTAATTTTTTGTACTGTGTTAACTGATATAACCAATCAGCGCTGCCCTTAATTTATCCCTTAGCCATCACCATCCTATCCGAAGCCAACTGGCCAGCCTGCCGCGCATGCGCAGAGCAGTCGAACCTGAGTCGAAACGTTGTCGACCTTTTCACAGGTCGAAAAAGTCGAACCTGGTCGAGCTCGAACCTCGACCGATTCGCGACAGCCCTAGTTCTGATCGTCTTCACAATCCCTCTCTCTCTCTCTAAAAAAAAAAAAAAAAAAAGAAAAAGCGGATTGAAATGGACATTGTTTGACAGGAGCGGCGGCCCGCTGAGGCTCAGCATGACCGTCGGTCAATAAGACGCCGAAAAAGAGAGAACAGCGTTTGGCTAGAAAAAGATAATCAAGGTATGGGGGGGCTCGTCTTTCTACGGCCAAGGGCTACCGGGAGAAACGAAATTCGCCTCAAGTTAACTAGCACAATTTGGCACCACGTAACCATGCAATGAAGCACCGCAGAAACAGCCCTAATATGACGTATTGGACTGGATGGTTTGAAGTGAACATCTTGGGAAGGAGCTGTGGCAAAAAACTTGGACAAGGGTAAAAGAACACACACGCCGTCCTGTCGCGTGCGTTCCTTTACCCTTGTCCAAGTTTTTTGCCCTTCTCAAGATGTTCACAGAAACAACCCGTTTTCTTACTCCCAAATTGGTAATCATTAGGGTTCCGTGTTTTCGGGGGTGATTTTTCTTCAAATTGGGGGGTGTTTTTTCAGAAGTTTATTATTTTTTCCTGATTCGGTGCATTTCGGACCTGAGAATGAGTAGCCGAAAAGCGCAGTCTGCAGGCTGCTTCCTGGAGTGGCCTGACATCTCCAAAACTCGGGAAAAAAAAGGGGGGGGGGGGGAGGAGAGAGAAAGGGGTGGATGTTGTGGGAAGGTGATAAAATGTATTCTCACTCAGGAGAGTCGCCGGTCATTAAAAAGTCGACTCGCTCATAACGGGAAAGCCTGTAGGGCCACATCTATAGTAACCATGAGTAAAATGTGGTGTACAGCTATATTACTGAGAAGTTGCGATAGTGCAAACGATGGGGCGTTGTGGAGGCAAGTGAAGCAAAGACCTATCTTACGATTGTGCCGTCTTCATTAGAAGCAAAAATTTCGGTTTGCTTCTTCAACCCCTCCTGACGCCAATTTTTCCAATTTTAGATAAATCCGGGACAGCGTTGATCGCGCAAGCCCGCGCCAATATTTAAAGGTTTTTATCAAGTTATAAAACAGTCATTAGGCAGAGGTAAGGACGAATAAACACGCAAAAGAGTCTAAGATGGGATGAACAACCTATGAGAAGAGATGTGTTTCAAACAGGAATGAAGAGATTAGGGAAAGCCACTTGTATAAGTTTCGGAAATAAATGTATTACCGACGTATTGCGCAAGCCAATCCTTCTGTTCCATCAGCCGCGCGATATCAGAGAGCGGCTGCTGAACGAACTCAGCATACCACCACGACCCCTCGATATCCACCGACCGAGCGGCCTCGGACCTGCAGCTCATGGTAAAAAGCGTTCAGTCGCACTGGCTTCCCAGCGTGCCCGCGTCAACGAGGGAAGACACCTGGATCGAATGCGTACGCAGTCTTCACAACCAGTGTGTGAGCAGCATTTGAACATCGTCACCGCAAAGCTCGATGACGCATTCCCGGGGATCGTACTGTTGCCACTGTCCCCGCAGCTCCGTCATCAAATTTCGCGAAGGAGCAAATGGCGGCTTTGGAAGAAGAGACAGAACGAAAAGCTCCGCTTTCATGTTAGCGAGGTTATCCGTGATGCGTCTTTGTTTTGTAAGTTAGCGTGAAGTGCTATAAATTGGAGCAAATGTGTGGGCTTGTGGCACGGCAACTGGAAAGCCACAACAACCCTTTATCAAAACATCCAGTTTAATGTATCGCCGCCCAAATATCTAGGCGTGCCCCTTGAACAATACCGAGACACTACCGAGTATTGGAGGGGGGAAATAGAGCAATTGCGAGCTAAAACTACAAACTGGGGAGGCCGAGAATTTTCAATGTTTGCACGTTCAACAATTTGTAACTTGTTCTTGGTGGCAAAAATTTGGTACCTACTTCAAGTGCTGTGGATGTCGCGAGTGAATGTTCAGAAGTTGCATAGGGTTTTTGCCGTTTTTGTGTGGGGTTCGGGATGGGAACGCACCAGTCGCACAAATTTATTTCGTTTGGTGCAAAGTGGAGGTTTGGGTATGGTTCATCTGTTCCTTCGGCATGTTGTTACTCGATTTATTTTTCTTAGAGATCAGAAGAATGTTTTCCTACGGACTTTGTTGCAAGTCAGATTGAGTGATGCCTTACCTGAATTTATCATTACCACTAGAAACATGCAGTGTGGGAGAGTACGCGGGTTTTTGTATGAAGTGGCTAAGGCATTTGACTTTTTAAAAGTGCGTTTTTCTATGGAATATTTAAGCGTTGTCGCGGGGAAGCGTCTGTATAAAGATTTGGTTGATACGGTGTTGCCGACACCATTGTACCGTTCCTTATATAGTGGGGGTCCAGGTAAGGATGTCCTTAAAAGACTTAAAAGGATGCCGGTACGGCCATCCGTAAAAACTTTTTTTTTCCAACTACACAGCGGAACGCTCCCAGTATCTCATGAAGGACTTATAAGAAAACTAACTAGTTACAGAGTTAATGATCACGTCACTCAGTGGATTAGCGCATATCTTAGAAATAGGAGACAGTTTGTAGTTATTGATGGTGTTGCGTCGTCTGTCTGTAGGGTGCCGTCGGGACTCCCCCAAGGGTCAGTTCTGGGACCAGTGTTATTTTTATGCTACGTTAACGATTTGGCGGAAACCGTAAGCTCTAATATTACACTTAGGTTATTCGCAGACGACTGCCTGTTCTACACTAAAGTTCGCAGCCCTGTAGACTAAGAAAACTTAAACTTGTCGCTCGCCTTAATAAATAATTGGTGTCAAAAATGGGGAACGAAGCTGAACCCGGAAAAGACTGTATTTCTCAGAATAACAAGCAAATAAAAAACATTCTTACTTACAGTTATGAAATAGGAGATGTGTCTTTAACAGTAGCTGATCATTTAAAGTACTTAGGGGTAACGATAGCCTCAGATTTAAGATGGAAACTGCACGTAGATAGTTTGTATCGTAAGGGTATTAAAAAGTTGTGGTTCTTGAAGCGCAATCTAAGGCATGCTCCGTTTAATGTAAAATTAGCCGCATACACAACCCTGGTAAGACCAACTCTGGAATACGCCTGTGCTGTGTGGGATCCGTATAGGAAGAACCAAATTGATAAGTTAGAAAAAAATACAAAGATTGGCAGCCCGCTTTATCTGTTCGAGGTATGGTCGAACTGACTCGGTGACTTCAATGTTCAAAGAACCAAGCCTCCCTTTATTGTCAAGTCGCAGAGAAATTGCCAGACTTAAACTTCTTTTTAAGCTTTCTCGAGACGAGCTGAACATCGACACCTCCCGTTACTTGCTACCACGCTCGACTCGGCCATTGCAGGGTGTGCATAACAAGGCCTTTGAAATACAACGGGTAAACAATGACATTTTTAAGTATTCGTCTTTTGTTAGAACTGTTAAACAATGGAACGATCTACCAGAAGATACTGTAAATATAGAAAATATTGTTGCCTTTGAGGAAACGCTGGAGAAGCGAAGCTGTTTGGTGCTCTGAGTGTGTCTTTTAGTTACATTTCAAACATTTTCAGAAAGTGTGTCAAAACTTGTGTGCTTGTATCCGCGTGGTTGTACTGTATACATTCTTATACATTGTGAAATGTATTGGTATGTCATTTTCTTCCACTCCTGTAACCGCCCTGAAAGAAGGGCGAACAGTATAAATAAATAAATTAAAAAAATAAAGCCTTGGCTTCAGGAGAAAGGCATTTTCGTTCCCTGGTCTGTTGACTGCCTATTGTGCAGACAACCAGAAACTGTCAAACATATCTTCTTAGACTGTTGGGATGCTATTTTTTTATGGGATATTCTACAACGCACTTTAAAAAAGGGCCTGCCATTAACTGCGTACCGGGATTCGCTTCCTTCCAATAGACAATGTGGGGGGACCGCCTTACGACATGTTGATGCTGTTGGGCCTCCACAGTCTATGGCGGAGTAAAATGGATGTACGAAATGCTGAAGTGAACCCTCGTCAAGCCAGGGACTATTTTAACTATTTTATAGAAAGTGTCATTCAGTTATAAGATGTTTGGAATGCTCAGTGAACAGCCTGAATGGCTGCCCGTTCTGGAAAGGCTGGTTGTCACGAAAGAATTTTAAATCACGTACGCCTGCCGGGGACTGGCCGGCGTTATTCTTTTACCTGTCACGTATGTAAATATGTGTCAATATGTGGCAATAAAGAAAAAAAAAAAAAAAAAGCTCCGCTTTATTTAGTGAATTCCGCCGCGACGAAGACGCTTTTTGGTCAGTGGTGTTGCGTTCGAGTATTCTTGGGTCCTACTAGTGCCAGGAAGCTGGTGTAAAGTAAGAAATATTCCTACCCAATATAGTTTCACAGCCGCTTTAAATGAACTATTTCGGGAATTGAATGGGAATAGTTAAAGAATGGCAGGGAAGCGAACTGATGGTCGAGGCAAATGCGTAGAAACCACCGTAGTGATTATCTATGAGTGCAATCGCATTTAACGCTACACCATGCCAAATCTAGCGGGAAAAGTTGAGTTGGTGCTTAGGTCGTGATGTCGATCTTTCCGCTAAATTTAGCGGGGATACTCACCGCTAAACTAAGCGTCGTCCTCTAGAAGAACTCTAAATCCTTATCGTGCTTGAGATCACCTTAGAGGTCTTCTTAAAGGTCATCCTAGACGTCGTTCCTAAAGACGTTCTAGAGCACGACGTCAAAGACGACGTCTCCGACAACCTCTAGGACAACCTCTAGGGTGATCTCAAAGACGGCCTCTAGGACGACCTCTAGGCCGGCCTGAGGACGGTGTCTAAAACTACGTCCGAGGGGATGACGTCTAGGACGACCTCTAGGGCGACGTCAAGGTCGTTAGGTGCTTCGATGAGGGTGCGAATGTGAAGGAGTGTGTGCCACTCCGCATACCCGCGGCGCAATGGGGTGCAAGCACAGTGAACTTAAACGGTCTACTGTGCATACCTACTGCGCGTTAGAAGGCCAGATACTAGATATACAGGAATTCGTGATGAGTGGCTTAATAATGCTATCGCATTAAAAACAACCGAGAACCACTAGGCTTTCACCCGCCAGTCGCACACACGACTGAAACAAACTCTGCGGCCCACCGACGTCAGGCTGGCCGTTTTCTTAGCTCTCTGTCGTTGAGATCAGAACGGCGAGTCACGTGTGGGGAGATATTCCCCTTGTTTTGTTTCGTTTTGAGTGTTTCTATGCTGGTCTCCGACATGCGCTGAGGTCAAGTTTAGAAGGAAGCGCTTAAATTTGTTTCTCTTTGTGCGCATACATTTAGTGCCATTTCTTTTTTTTTAAATCTGATGCATCGCAAACGCAAGTCGAGGCGCAATGTGGCAATTCGCGCGAGCGTATTTTTCGTGTGTTTTTGTTTCAAAGCGTATCTTTCGTTCCGCGCCGATACAAGACTGCGACATGACAGGTTGTTGTTAGGAGTTGCCCACCTTTCTAACGCAGCCAGGTCTGATTTACGCTCTATTTTTTTTTTTTAATTTTTAACTGTTCATTTTTACAGCCGAAAGCGGATCTCTGCTGCAAGAACCATTGTGTACAATCTATTCCCGTTTTTTTTTCGGTTTGTTATTGCACTTGTACGTACCTCGATGCAATAAACAAACCCAGAGCGTAGGATCTGGCGGCCTAATAATACAACAATGTTTTTTTTTTTTTTCTGCTTCGAGAAACCAGTTTGATATATGTCAAGAGGCTATCGCAGGAGAAGGGGAACAAGAGGGACAAAGGACAAACAGATGCGATTGAGTCTCACATAGCCGCCACTAGACCTTTTCGAATCCTCGCATGAATCCTTTAACGGGCGTTGATTAATCTCCGGTAGTAAACTGATTCCAAGCAATGCGTAGACGATCGTTTTAGAAGGCTCTAGTTTTCGTCCCGTTCTCCTATTGCTCCTTTTGTCTTCTCTATGCACCCCAACAACGGCCAATACGGTTCGCCTTACGGCGAGCCGCATTGACCGTCACGTGCCCTCAGAACCAATTCAGTACTCTACGAGTGTAACCTGAACATTAGTGAGGGGCCATTGACGCTCCTGAGTGGTCAATCCGATTATAAAGCAAGATCGGTGATTGATTTTCTAATTGCATCAGGTGACCTGTGCTTTCTGAGCGTGCGAGCTGACAGCGACCTTCCGCCTCGACGCGCTTTCCGCCAAAACCACCTCGATAGTGACAAGGGGGCAAGGCTCGTATATACTCTACTCGATTACGTCACTCTAATGCACCGATAATGGGCAGCGCGGCGGTCGATTCGTTCCTTCTCTGTAATTTGTTATCATATTCTCGTGATCCCGGTGGCGTGGCTCGAACCTGGCTCGCATCGTTGGCTCACACGTGGCGCCATATCCTGTATGCTGGCAGGCAATTCGCTTATTGCCGCGAAAGACAAATTTCATGGTGAAAATGTGTGCTGCAGTGCGTGGCCACTCAGTATAGCGAGGCCATCGCAGTGGTGTTTAATGTGACGACGATTACAAGACCGTAAATATATATGTATTTTATTCTATTGCAGTCGCTTTAAGCCACAGCCCCACCGCTCGTATACATGATACAAAAGGAGCGGTGTTTGCCGCAGATTTGATGTTTGCGGGCAGTTCTTATGACCGGACAGTTTGTAGGCCTGCGGACAATATGTCGGCAGACTTTCTTTTGTATGATGTATTTGCACCGTACCGCGGTTTTAGTGTTAACATTTGGTGCTGTGAAGAGAGTAGAGTGAAAAAAAGGTTGGTGTTGGTTCCACACAGTCGAGACACGAACGTGCTTCGCAGAGACGATAAGTAAGATCTCGTTCTGAATCATAGGCCCCGAGTGAGGCGCGCAAATATGGCTTCCAGCGTACAATATTCCATGTATAATGGCTGTTCGTACTCGTGAGCTCGCGCCAAAAAACCTCGAAACGTATTCTCTGAAACGCGCTCTCGAAACAATTGATATCGAGTCCGCGAACGAGATTTGCCGAAACTTCGCGTTATCCGCGGAATGCTGCTCCCTGTTTCTAAATAGCATTGAAATTCCTCTCTGTTTCGCAATCACCGAGCGAGCAAAGACGAGGCTATGACAGTGGCGCGCTCGGTTCGGTATCGAGGAGACGTATCGGCGATTGGTTCGAAGGCACCTCACGGCCCCTTGGCGGCGTCGTGCGAGGGAGGGCAGGCCGATAGCGGATCGCATCGCCGACGCGGCCGACTGGAAAGCCCGCAGTGAAAGGCCACACACCAGATCGGGTCCCCCCTGATTACACAAGGCGGTGACTGCCAGCGATAGGTTCCGACCGAATTCTCAAGCGATCTGAGATAAGAGAACCAACAACAACAGAACATGTTTATTAAGAAAGACAGATGGATCGTTGGAGACAGCTTGCATTAGCCAGCTACTGAAAAACGATAAAAAACAACAGGGTAGAGAATGAATTGAACGTTCGCAATCGCACAGCCAGCCAGGGTACGTTAAAGATGTATTCACAGGACGGTCCAATCTCAGGAGCCACGTCCGCGGACCAGAGAGATGTGCGCATCACGTGACCGTGACGTCATTACGAACCGGTCCGCAGGCCCGCGGCTGTCCGCGATAAGTCCGCGTACCCTGCGCTGAATTCCAGGGCTACCGTGAACCGGAGTGATGACTGCGGGTCCCCGAGCTCGTAGATTAGGTTGCTGCTTTCGCGACACGTGCTACCAAACAAGATCAGCACCTCTCAAGGTTGTGACCTTGCGCTCGTAGATTTCGCTGCACTCCAAGCTGAGAAAGAACCATCGTCCCTACCGAAAATCCCAGTGTAACTTTCCGCTATCCGGATTATGGAACCGGAAATCTATCTGGATTCTATCCAGATTCTATCTGGAATTTAGGTTTTCAGAAATTATTCCTTTGTCTGCAATCTGGATTTCGGGTTTCCAGAAACAAATTTCCGGTTCCATAATCCGGATAGTGAAAAGTTAAACCGGATTTTTCGGTAGGGATGGGACGCTCGATTCGAAACCAGTCAGCGTCTGACCAATCAGTCAGTGAACGAAACAAAGATGAAAGCCCCAACGACGAAAGGGCGCTTTTCTTATTTCGTAGGGGGTTACACAAGTAAGCAGAAAGATAAAATAAAGCTTGGGAAGCATGACTTTCTGAGAGGTGAACGCACGCAAACCATCTGGTAAAGGAACACCATAATCTAACACCCCGAGATAGGAAACGTTGGTCGATTCTCGTAGTTTTGACAGAGATTATCTATGCGGATGCTCGCTGTCGGAAGCCTGTCTAGTGTTGTAGGGATTTAGCCCGTCAAGACACGTCTGGTCAAATCTTCGCGACGTCATGTTCTGTTTTCTTGATCTTTTATTGTTTCGGTGTGATCGAATAAACAAAGCTCTTCTTGAGATCTTCAGTTGTGTTGTCCGTTTAATACACGAATACATGCCTTAGAAAGTTGTCAAAAACATAAAAACAGGCATTGCTAACGGGAGCTGCTTACCAGAGCTTGTCTAGTGGCACTTGTCAGAGCAGCATCAAACACCTAAATTGCATCAGGTGAGTCGAGGGAATCGTCGAAAATCTGCTCAGTGGGCTCCACAACCTTCCTATCGTCGCAGAATTGGAAACGTCGCCATCATCTCCGACTGCTGGCGCCACATAATTAATGCTCATGCCGTTGAGCACACGTGGCTGAAAATCCAAATGTAGAAACAAAATTGTTAAATAAATCGGCAACTAAAATAGTGCACGCAGCAAGCAATATTATGCTCAACGGTAGAAGTTAAAATCATAGCAGAAGGAGAGGATTGTTTTCAAAGTAGACACTAACAGCAGGAAAAAAGGGGGAAAAGAGGACATGACACCTCTCCAAGTGGCAGCGTAAACATTTATTCAGTAGATAGGGGAAGGAAAAGGGGGTAGCTGAGGAAAAGTGAAGCGAAAAATAATTTAAAATAAAGTAACCTAGAAAGACAGGAAACGGAGCATAAAGATTTAGCTCATGACCATTTAGGTTGGTTGCAGCTGTGGTCAGAGATATGCAACTTCGAAGTAAGACCAGCTGAGAGACAAGAATATAATATAATATAATAGTTTATTTTAGACATACATGTGTCTGGGCCCTGGGGGGCTGCAGCAGAAGAAGTCGTTATCATGTGGGTTTGATTTCTTGTTTCCTGGGTAGTTTTAGTGTATAAAACAGAATATAAAACAATGGTCACTTAAATCAACTGAAAATACACCCGAATACGTGTCATCAGTTTGGCAGTTGCTTATACAAAGATAAATTAACGTTTTTGTGTGTGATATTATCTTAATAGGCAAATTAATCAAGTTTTCATAACCGGAAGACTGGATTAGTTCACGAAGTTCAGCATTCAATGGTTTTCAGACATCAGATCTACGTTCAGGTCACCTACTATGACAGTTTTCAAGTTAACGGCTGTAATCTAATAAATGTGTAATACAATTTAAAAAAAAACGCATTGATCCACATGGTGGCCTGTATGTTGCAACCACAACTATTTTACAGCATTTGGCAACTAACGATTTATAATTATAGTTGACACACGTGAACTCTGGAACAATTTCATAAGTTAGACCATAACGAAAATATAGTGACAATCCACCTCCTTTCCGGGTTTCACGATAAATTTCCTCGCAGTTATAATTGTTGACGCTAACAGCATCGCCAACCCCAGTAAACCACGTTTCCGTAAATGCCAAAATATCAAAGTTATTGTTCAGCATACTCATGAACAGTTCAATTTCGCCATTTTTATTTCTAATGCTTTTTGAATTTAAGCGAAATAAGGACAATTTTCGCTTGTTTTCTTGTGCGTCATTTTTTCATAAATTTATTAAATGTTTCACAGTTGTAAGAACAGCATTCAGTGGATGACTTTTCCATTAGTTAGAAAGTAAAAAAAAAAAAAAGCTAAAAGTGAAAGAGAAAAAAAAAGTTTTCAATCTTTAACGTATCTTTGTCAGTTCGTCTTTGCTGTTGATCCTGATAGCACTAGCACCAGTCTTTCTTACATATATCCGTCCGTTCTTCTGTCATGTTTACTGATAGCTCTTTCTTTTGGCCTCCATTTTCGCCAGCCATAGTAGCCTTTTGTTCTGTGCCGTCAGATTTTCATAGAATGGCGGCCTGTTTCCCCGAACCTGTCCTCTTTTCTGATGCCAACGGTCTCTTGTTGCTCGCGTAGAAAAACGGATCAACACAGCTGGTGTTTTTTCGGGCTTTGTTGGCAACTTGTGTAGTCCTTCCAGTTGTTGTTCAGTTAGTGGCGGTAGGTCGCGCTCTAAGGCTAGATCGTTCAGCTTCTGCAGTAAATTATCATTCACCGAATATGGTAGGCCATGAATGTCAAGGTTTTGCTGCCCATTCTCTGGTTATGTCACTTACATTTTTCATGCTCTTGCTTGTTAGGTATTTCAAACCAATTATCTGGTTATGTTGGTTGCACTGTTCATGCTCTTTAGAAGACCATGAGTTTCAGTGCCCACTGGTCATAATGAATAGTGAATGTATGGTACGGTGCCTGGAATACGTCTTTGACAGATATGTCTGGCATTCTGTACTGCTCTTATGCATCGAAAATGGTCCCGACGTGATTACAAAGTATGTCACAGGAGCTGGCATGTCGTGCTGTCGAACGTCGCAAGCGTCGCTTTCGCCACAGCGTCCCAACTCCTGGCCGCTAATGTTTCCGTGGACTGTTAATCTGAAAGTTCCCTATACCAGAAAAGGGGTCTGCTTTCTCCAGCTCCACTGCCGTGCAACCGCTTCGGGCCTGTCGTAGTCGGCACCAGGGTGTAAGATAGACAGGTGGGGAAACGGCCCATACAAACCTACCGCAGCGCCGTGACCGGATTGTGTACTCGTCTGCTTGCGGGTGGCTTGCGGGTACCCCCGATTTGCGGCAGATGGCGCTGCGGCGAGAAAAAAAATTGGAATCGAATTTGCATGAAACTTAATGGGAGAGTGCGCAAAATAAACCGAGAGCACGACAGTCCTTCATTAAAAATCCACGAGAAACTATCTCCGTCAGTTTAGCCGCTCGCCATCGGTCGCCCACCTGGAGTGAGAGTTCGCGGTGCTCCACATAGATGGCGCCACAGAAAAAGAGAAAACCGAGGGGACACAATCCGGTCACTCATTTGGCTCTCGTTTCACCACCTGTCTATCTTACACCCTGGTCGGCACTGCGTTCATTCATGACAAGAATAGGCAAAATGCCCAACCGCTGCGCGGACTATGGCTTATACTGTTTGCGTTTCTATCTTCCTGATTTGTTTTTCGGTGTTCCTATGAACTAATATGCCGCTATCTTATTCGTTGAGGAACGATAATAAGATGTTTTGAAAGAACCACGCATTGAGCTCCTTAAAAAAAACCTAAAAAAGTTTTTTTTTTTTAGCAGTCTGGGTGGGACACGCGTGACAAAAAAAATTAAATTTACGCAACAAAAATATATTTTTTTTAGAGCAATATTGACGGCGCGGGACGCAATTTAGTCGGCAATCATCTCCTTTCCAGTTGATTTCTCTCTCGGCATTTTGGGCGCGTGGAGGAGAGGTGGATCGGCTTCGCTTTCACGATCGAGATGGTCATTCCGGAATGACCCGTGACGTCACGGACTTCGCGCGCAGAATTTAAAATAAATGTCTCGCCGTCAATATTCCTAAAAAAAAAAAAAAAAGAAGTTTTTTTTTGCGTAAAATTTTATTTGACACGCGTGTCCCAATTAGACTGTTTAAACAAATCTTTTTTTTTTTTTCAAAGGACCTTGAAGCAGTCCGTGGCTATAATTAAGCAAAACAGCTTTTTTTTTTCCCCCAACGTTGATTTACAAAATTTGAATAGGCCGGCCGTAGTCGTGACTTTAATCGGCTACAGCTTTTTTCTCCCCCAACGTTGATTTACCAAAATTTGAATAGGCCGGCCGTAGTCGTGACGTTAATCGGCTACAGTTTAAGAGGTGATACACGCGCTGTGTGGTACCGCCCTCGAGCACATGGCACTACAGAGCTGAACTCGGCGGCAGAACGAGTCGCAGGAGTCGTTGAAGGCCGTGGTCAGCCAGATGTACGTGTCCAAGAGTTCGGAAGAACTGTTTAACCGCTGGGACAGGTCCACCATGGAAGCCGTGGTCACGTCGGGGACACCGTACTGCGTCGTCAGTGTGTAGAGGGGCTCCCACTTGGGCGTCTCATTGGGGTGCATATTGGCCTTGTCGTAGTCAAGGTAGTAGACTGTATAATCGAGAAGTCTGGTCGAGGAACGGTCGTACTTGTAGAGCCGCACCATCGGGTTTGTGGGCACCGCCAGGCTGAGCTTCAAGTCGTCTGATGTGGTCCACGGAGTGACCGAGGCGGCCACCTGGGCGCTTCTCACAGGTCGCCCGTAAGCGTCCGACAGTACCACGAAAGAGTTAGCGTGCTGGTGGCCGAAGAACTGTCCCGAAACAACATCCATGAAGTTCGCTATCAGATCCTGGTAGGCCTCGTTGATCTCGTCCCGGAGCAAGCCCGAAGTGCCTAACTCCGGCGACAACACGTGGGTGTAGAAGCCAGGTGCCACGTGCCCCGAGATGAAGACCTTTTGTCCTAACTGATGAGCCTCTTGCAACTGCTCGCGCAGCCAGACCAGCTGGTCATCTACGCTTCCTTTGGGAGCCGGTGCTTTGTTTCCAGCATACCATAGCATGCTGTTGAGGCAAACCAGTCGTAGGGATCTGCTGACTGTCCAGTTGTAGTATCCAGCCTTCTCGAATATGCTCCAAGAGGACGAGGGCAAAAGCTCATTGAAGCCAGCTTCGGAGAGGAACAAGGACTTGTTGTCGGGACGCATGTAATTGGGCGGCGAGCAATCGTGATTACCAAGGGTGGGCACCACGGGATAGCCAGAGAATGCTTCGCTCAGCAGCTGCCCGAGCCACCGGGTCTGCGCGTACACGTCAGACCAGGATACCTGTTCCACGTGCGGCAGGTTGTCCCCCGTCCAAAGCACGAAGTCCGGGCTCGGCTCGTTGCTCTGCATGGCGGCTACTACCGATTCCACGAGAAGCTTGGGCGCGTCGCATTTGACGTCGCCGTACGGACCTATGTCCCCCGAGCCGGACCGATTGGAGAACAGATGGCACATAGCGTCCCGAACACCATGGGTCGTGTAGTCCTTGTCGTAGTGAAAGTCGGTCACGTGCCAAAAGAAGCCGGTTTCATCTTCAGAGTGGACTAGTGACGTCAGGAGAAGCAGCATTGTTCCTGCCAGAACGGAGAACCCGACAATCCTTGCAGTCATTTCGTCTGGTACGCCACTGTGAGCCTATATTAATTCGACTCTCAACAGCGTTTTTAGGTCGACTCCTTTGGTTCACGTGGTTCAAAACGCGCAACATGAACCTCGAGCAGCTTGATAACTTTCAAACGATCCTGTACCGAGTTAGATCGGCGCAGCGGCTCAAGGCCTTGAACGGCGCCATTTGGTGACACAGGCCAGTGAAAGTCAACAAACGCGGCTGCGCGAAATCATGAAGTTTAAACAGTTCGACGTTGAGGACAACGAATGCTTTCACCTGTTACTTCTATATTTTTAATAGTGCCGATGGAGGTTTTTTTTTATTATTTTTTCATACACACTACGGTGCAGTGGTAATTAAACTGCCATGTTAAAAGTATGAAAAATGTGCAGAGGAGTGGAAAGATTCCCGCTCACTGCAGCTACGTTGTAGTGCTACTAATTTAGAAAGGAATAGATGATGATGATGGTGATGATGATGATGATGATGATGATGCTTGTGGCTATCCCCTCTGAAACGGGTGGTCACGTATGTCGTGTCCAAGCCCCCCCCCCATAGGTGGCTTCACTTTCCACTCTTTTATCTACTTTTCCACAAATTTCCTATTCGTCGCTTGGTGACGTCGACAGTCCATCTATCTGTCCATGGATGGTGGTAGCAATGGTAGCACTGGGGCCGCTGCCGCTGGTGGACCGATTGCCGCTTGAGCGACTGCCGCAGTCTGTCTGGCCCAGCTTGTGTTGTTTTGGCTATTCCCCTGGTTGTGAACGCGCCGCGCTTCATCCTATTCTGGTGTCAGGCCGGTGCAGTGCAGAACTAGGTGCGTGATGGTTGCGTCTTCCTGACCGCAGGCTCCGCACTGCACTGATTCTATTGCTGGATCGAACCGCTGCCAATATAGTCTTGTGCGCAGCGCTCCAGCTCGGGCCTCAAACAGGAGACGGCTGCCTAGACTGTTATCATAGTAGGCCTCCGGTCCAATTGTGTCCTTGTGAGCACTATAGATTTGGAGTGAGGATTTCTTGTTTGCCTCCTTAACCCAGTGGGTCGTCTCTGCCTCTTTGACCCGTCGCCTCACCTCATTTGCCCACTTACTCGCAGTCGCCTCCATGACTGCATGGCTGTGTGAAGAATCCATATTTTTTGCGGAGCTGGTTGACCCGCTTCGTCCACTGCGTCTGCACGCAGATAACACTGATGCAAAATGCTCAGCGCCATCTAGTGGGGCGCCGAAGAATATGCTCCACCTCACCAGTTGGCTTCGGCGCTGGCAAAGGCCAGGGCGCGAATGCTTAGTTCTGTAGTATACTTCGCTCGGACAAGCACTCACGTAGAAAAAGCACTTTCGAAAACCAGGCGCCCGCCCCCGTGCCTTTGCCGGCACTCAAAGCCGAATTACAAGCCGCAGTGTACGTCCGCCATGTTGGTTGCGGTGAGAAACCAGCGACCGGCGGGGCGTCATGCACGTACACCCGCCGGCAATATGAAGGTGAACACCTTACCTGGTTTCTTGCCTGTTTTACGGCTCCCTAAAGCTATATTAACTCTCAACGTCTTAGATGGTACGTGGCTTGGGGTCTACACTTTGAGTTCTAGCCCTCTTCTGGAACAGAGCTTGTTCTGAAACTTGCAGGAGCGTCAAAAACAAGAGGGCTGTTCACCTTCATATCACTCACGGGTGTACATACGCAAGAAAAGCGAAAAACAATACTAACCCTTAGCTCGCAGGTGTGCATCGATGACGGTTAGCAGCAGGCCTCGATTGTTACCGACACAGCTACGAAATGGACAAACAACAGAGGAATCTCGATGCAACAAAGATGGCAGCGAACAGAGTGTTGCCAGACGTTCGAACACTTTTTATATGGTTTACTAACAAGCAAATGTTCATTCCAGGCAATTTCAATCGAACGTTTTTACAAAGAGGCGCTCGATCTCACCAATGGATATCCGGCGCACATCGAATGAATAACATTTTGAGCTCGAATAACTGAGACACTGAACTTTCAAACGACGTCCCTTGGACCTCAGATGGATGTTCGGTAACCTCTTTGCTGGACCATGTGACGTCGGCATTATAGATTTTGGGTATTTTACTGTTATCCAAGATCCGCCCTCCCTGTATATGCCGTAAAATGACCGAGAGCCGTCTATACTGAATCACAGCCATTTTGCATCCAGTGCTTTTGTCAGTAAGTCACACATTCGAATTATCTCGAACATTGATTTCCCCCATCGTATTTGAAGCACGGCAAAGAAACTACTCAAAACGTGTATTGTGTTGAGAGCCCTGGATTTTTGCGCACGCCATGCGCACGCCAGCAGAACGATGCCGGCGATGCTCATGAAGGCCACCTCCACACCAATAAGAATGCCCTGAGGTCTACTCATGCGATAGGTCGTAGCCGGGGAGTGCAGGGCCTCCCCTTTCCCTTGGGTGTGGTCAGAAGCTATACACACGCTCAGCGAAGCTCCTCCCTCGACTACAGGACGCTGCACAGCTGAAGTGGGCGGCACAGTGAGCACAGGAGTTCTTGAAAGCTGAGGCCAGCCAGACATGGGCGTCCAGGAGTTTACAATAACTGTTCATCCTCAGGCCACGTCCACCATGAAGCCGTGTTTACATTGGGGGCGCCGTAATTCGTCGTTTGTGCGTGGAGAGGCTCCTACTTGGGCGTCTCTTTTGGGCCTCGCATTGGCGCGTTTGAAGTCCAGGCAGTGGACAGTGTAATCGAGCAGTCTTGTCGAAGCGTGGTCGTACTTGTACAGCTGTAACATCGGGTTCGTGGGCAAAGACACTCTGTTGAACGACTCTCCGCCAGGACCACGAAGGAGTAAACGCTCTGGTGGACGAAGAACTGTTTCGAAACCAAGTACGTGAAGTTCCCGATCAGGTCCTTGGAGGCCTCGCTGATCTCGTCCCAGAGATAACCCGAGGTGCAGAACTCCGGCGCGGAAAGCTAAATAAGCACGGTACTCATGGGAATAAACCATGATAAAGCAGTTTCTTTAACAAGTGCTGATTGTTAGGCAAGTTGGTATGGTACGTTAGAAAACATGATTGCGCTTTGAAGACAGGGACATAGGAGGAACAGACACCACAGAGCACTAACTTTCAACTGATTTAATTCAAGAGCCTCAGCGTAAAAACACACTGCGTCACCGCACCACATCTCAACCAATCCGTGGCCCCGCCATTGACCGCAAGTACGCTAACTCCTTATCCGCCAAGTCAATTGACGCCACACTGACACAACACGTGCCGGAACTATTTATAGCGTCAGCCTCCATAATCTCTCTAACAGTCTTATCTTTGTGCCTAGCGAGAACAGTATATAGAAGAAGTAAATAATGGTTTGCACCCGCAGTCATGACAGTGACACGACAGATGGCCATCCCGAACCCCGTTCACTTTCTGGTGGTGTTCCCGTAGCCGTACATTTAAACATCTGCCTGTCTGGCCGACATAAGCCTTGCCACGTGAAAGCGGAATTCGGTACACCACTCCTTCCGTGCACGCGACAAACGGACTCCTGTGCTTGATTGGGCAGCCCGTCGGTACCTTGCGGATTGTTCCTCCTATGTCCCTGTTTTCAAAGCGCAATCATGTTTTCTAACGTACCATACCAACTTGCCCAACAATGAGCACTTGTCAATCTAATTTCTAGTTCATCGGGTCCTTTTATATGTTCCTCGTTAGATCCCTGCTTAACCGTCTCACTCATGGCCAACGCGGTCTGCAATGCTCGTATGCTTTCTTTCTGCATTCGTTGCAAATTCTTGCCTGAAGAAGTCAAGCATCTCTTTGGAGGTTTCACCCCGTCAGCCGGACATGGGGTCAGGATTCTGAAGATTCTACGTTCGGAATGGCAACGGCAAGCGCGTATTTACAGGGCCTTGCTGTGCGCGATCCTTCGCGACTCCAGTGGGCTTCAACATAACAACGGAAGGCTGCGGGACTTCTTTGGCATCTTGGACCGCACCACTTAGTAGTTCCTTTGGCAACAGTCGCTACAACGCCTTCGGAGCGGCATGCCCAGGAAACATCCAATCGCGACGTGTAGCATCAAATCTGTGAGTGAGGTGCATCTACCGGACAAGGTCAAGCAGGTCCTCGACCGGGGGCCCAAGTTCGCTGTTGAGCCGAAGATGAGTGCTCCAGAACTCCTGGGTCTAGTACGCCGAGTGTCTAGACACGCCCCGGACGGAGAGGTGGAGAGACGCATTTCAGAGGGAGTGGACGTGCTGGCTCGGAACAAGCCAGACTCGTCAGGCGTGCCCATTAGGAAAGCAGTCTCGTTGCTAAAAGAACGCCGGCTTTCGCTTCTTCCTGCCGTTAAGGAGGGAAGGTTCGTTGTTCAAACAGAAGCAGAATATGGTAGTAAGGCCCTTGAGGCCATTTCTTCGGCTTTTAACAAGCGTCAAGATGTGTCATTGAAAAAACTAAAGACGGAGGCGAAGAATCTGTGCAAGAAGTTTAATCTTGGTCGTTTGGCGCAGAGCATTGACAACAGCAGGTGCTGTAGTCTGCAGATAATGTTCAGCGTCAAGACTCATAAAGTGGAGCGTCCTCTGAGGGTGATTGTGTCAGAGCATGGAACGTGGCAAAAATCGATCGCTCTTTTCTTGCAAGAGAAGCTAAAGTTGCTTAAGATTGACGATCCGTTTTTGATCAGAAGTTCGGATGAGGTTGTAGATTTTTTAAGGAAAACTCGAACAAAGGCTTCTTAGCTTGCTCTGCAGACGTAAAAGATCTGTATTACTCGCTGCCACATGATAAATTAGTTAAGTGCGTTGAAGATTGCATTGACAACCGCGGGATCTTCGCTTTTCAAAACGAAGCGGGCATGTCGGTAAAAGACTTCCTAGAGCTGCTAGGTTTTTATCTTAACTCAACTTTTGTTGAATGGAATAACTACATTTTTATTCAGAAAAGGGGCGTGTGCATCGGCTCGTGCATAGCTTCCATTTTGAGTGATGTATTTTTAGCGCACTATGACAGAGTACTTTGTGACCGCCTGAGTGCTTTTAGCGTTACTAAGGTGTTTAGATATGTTGAAGATTTTTTAATTTTACTTGACAATGATATACTACCCTCTCCCCCTCGACGGTGGAAAGTCTTTTGTCTGTTTTTGGTGATGGTCTTTAACACCCTACAGGTCACGCATGAAGTACCCGTAGAGAGTGTTATTCAATTTTTAGACATTAAACTCACCCTCTCTGAACAGCACATGTGTTGGGCATATCACCCAAGGGCCGACAAGCCGTTGGTACCATTTAACTCATCCCACTCGAAATTAGTTAAAAGAGGAATAGTTAATTTGTGTTTTACGAACGGCCTCGAAAGGTCTTGCCATCATGCAATGTGCTCGAGTCTGATTGAACAAAACAAACGCTTGCAGCGTGCCGGGTTTCAAAGGCTGTGGTTGTATCTGTAGCAGAAGGCGTCCTTAAGAAAATTAGAAAGGTCGTTAGCCCGCGCCCAGAGGCAGGTCAAGCGAGACAAAAAGTTGCGGTTGTGCCCTACATGCACAAGAACAGCGCACAGTCTGGGAAAAATAGCAAAACGTGGAAACGTAAAAGTTGTTCACTCTGCACCCGAAAAGCTCGCGGAAATGTGCAAGATGACAGATTCATTCCGCAAGGTACCGACGGGCTGCCCAATCAAGCACAAAAGTCCGTTTGTCGCGTGCACGGAAGGGGTGGTTTATCGAATTCCGCTTTCATGTGGCAAGATTTATATCGGCCAGATAGGCAGATGTTTAAATGTACGGCTAAGGGAACACTACCAGAAAGTCAGCGGGGTTCGGGATGGCCATCTGTCGTGTCACTGTCATGACTGCGGGTGCAACCCATTATTTGCTTCTTCTACTGTTCTCGTTAGACACAAAGATAAGACTGTTAGAGAGGTTATGGAGGCTGACGGCTATAAATAGTTCCGGCACGTGTTGTAACAATGTCGCGTGACTTGGCGGATAAGGAGTTAGTGTACTTGCGGTCAGTGGCGGGGCCACGGATTGGTTGAGATGTGGTGCGGTGACGCAGTGTGTTTCTACGCTGAGGCTCTTGAATTAAATCAGCTGAAAGTTAGCGCTCTGTGGGTGTCTGTTCTCCATATGTCCCTGTCTTCAAAGCGCAATCATGTTTTCTAATGTGACTCTTACACATGGGTCTCAATATGACCAGATCCTTATGCGGTAACACGTGTACAAGGGGCAGCTATAACTGCGACAAGAGGTGGCAAGAGAACGATTCGAAACTTGTCGTTCTTCAAGAAGATTGAGAAGATGTGTGAGGTCACAACTGACGATGAGCGACTCTGCACTCCCAGATCAAGATGATCGACTCGCAGACATGGATGATCCTGGCGAATCCACTGATGAAGCCATCCCGCAAGCGTCGCGAAGACAGCTGCCAGTCCGATCAACCAGAAATGCGATGCATCCCAGTTGAAGAACTATGCAATGAAATTGCACTGAAACGAATATTTTTTTAAGCAAGAGAGGAAATGTGGTGTCCAACGTGTAAACCAGATGGCGCCACATCTCCGCCTTTCCGGTATGCGTTATAAAAACATTAACAACCCCCCTACCTCCCCCCCTCTCCCCCGGCAAGAAAAAAAAAATATATATATATATTTTGCTAGGCGATTTTTTATGGTGTCGGATGACTACCCAATTAATATTTTGCTACAGAGTAACGTATATTGTTAATGAAACCAAAAAACGCAACTACTCGAAACCGAAACCAGCGCACGGAGGTCGGAGAAATATGGAGGAAAGAGTGTGCCGGAAGTCACGTAACTACACCCATCCATTTTTTTTTTTTTTTTTTTTTTACGATAGCGGGAATTGTTTGTTTTACGATTCCTTCGCACTTAGGGTTGTTCCGCTCGCTGTTCTGCACTCCAAGATTAGTTGTTTTGTACATTAAGGGGTTGGAGATGAGTAGTGAGTGCCCGTGGTGAATTGCCGTGATCGGCTCCGAAAAGAATACCCCCAAGATGTTGTGTGCAGATCTGCCTCACATGACCTACACCCGAAAGTGACATTGTGCGGCAGAGTCTGCACAAGTTTCCGAAAGATCAACAAGATCAGGACCAATGGCTGGCTGCAATTCCTGTAGAACAGTTACGAGTACTTCGGAGAGCGGACGCTAGCCGATTTATATGCTACTTACATTTTGTGAAAAGTGACTACATTCAGTACGCAGGTGTCAAGAAGAGAATCTCATACCATTTAGTTCAGCAACGTTTTGTTCACAGCATTTTTTTTTTCAGTGATAGCTGTAAAAAAAAGAAATGTGAAAATCGCAAAATTTTTAACAAAAAAAAAAAAAAAAAACGGTAAGCCCACACTTGGGATTTACCCTGGGTCCGCTGCGCTTGAAGCGGAAATCTTTCCACTGCTACTGGGGGAACTCTTCGTGGTAATGCACCCGGTCGATTGTAAGTCGGAAAGTTTGCTGCCAATTTCCTTCCAGCAAAGGTACTCCCGGCTCGAAGTCGGGCAGCACCACGCATTGGCCACATTCGTATACCTATAGTCTGTTGCAACTCAAAAAGGTAAAGCGAGGGAAATGAAGGGTGAGGAGGAAGAAGCAGACGGGACGCTGGAGAGTAGGGTGGGAAACCTCTTCCCCTCTTCAGCATTCCGTCTGCTTCCTCCTCGCTGGCCTCCTTTTCTCTCGTCCCACCTTCTTGAGTTGCAACGGACTATAGTAAAGAAGTCGTAGGCGTGCATATTCAACTCGAAGTACGCACTTCGTACTCGACGTTTGCGCGAGCGATGTCTTCAACCACGAGAAGGGGCTACGGCTTGGCGACGTCTTCGTGCAAGTCGTCTTGGTGGCCGAGCGTGTCGTACGGGAGGAATCCCAATAGGTGACCGGCGTTTGGCAGCAGCCGCAAAGCACTCTGGGTATTCCTCACTTCCGGTTCGTAGCTAGCAGACGACGCAGCCCCAGGACGGCTATGGAAGCGTGTGCGGGTGTTGAAACCCGATCAATCCGGGCCACCTTCCTCTGCTGCTGGGTGACTTACGCACTTCTGAACGTCTCAAGTTACTTCTACGGATATGTTAAGCAGTAGTCGGTACGCAGAAGCATCGAGAACGGCCACGAAAGCGCAGAGCGAGTGCGGCCGGCGGCAAGCTGCACTCGCACCGCGCTTTTCGGGTCTTCGCATGAAAACTCAGGTTAGATGTTTCGTTTTCCTTTTGAGCCAGCGTTTTTCATTTGGGGTTCTGTTTATTTTTGATGATTACGTTAGATCACATCACGACTGAAATAGGTGCGAATGTAAGTCGTAGGACGCGGCCAGCTGAAATGCCCGATCGGAGGTCTGGCGTACTTTTCTTATTTTGTTAAAACACCTGAGACTGGGTAAGAAAATCTTGAAGCAATCAAAATTTGAAGACAGGGAAAGAAGTCGGTCAGACGGCGTTCAAACTCAGCTAATATGTTTTCTCGCGCGATTGAAACGCCACTTCCGTACACAAGCTAGTTTCGGTGACATCTGACTACGTGACAATCCTTGCTTTTTAACACTAAAAATTGGTTTGCTCTGTATGTTTATACAGCCTTAATGGAGATGCGCCTCAACGGGTAATCGGTCTCTTAGCTGTAGATGAGAAATTTAGCCAGTGCAGTACAACCGCTAACCTGGGTTTTTTAACGTGCATCACGCAGTAGTGATCACACGAACGCGTGCCGGTACGAAACTCATCCAGATCGAAACGGGCAGGGGCGGCTGGGAACCGAACCCAGGAGGTTCCCAGCGCAAGCTTTCGCTCCACGCTCCGAGCTGAGACGCGTTAGCCCACTCGGCCACTTCCTCCCCTGCTTTTTAACACTCACGCGTTTTTGGTACTTCAACTAGCTTGTCCCCCGTGAACTATATCCCTACCCTCCCCCCCCCCCCCCCCCCCTCACGTTTTTTTTAATGATGTCGAGTAAGAAAGCACGCATGAACGAGCACCGATTCTGATATGAGCTACGCAGGGTCGTACTACCGCTTTATTATCAGTCAATATGAAGGTGCTGCTCATTTGCTTTTACTTCTTTATATTACAGCAAGCTGACCTGTTCTTTTGTTTATTTATATTATAGTAAGCCACCCATTCGCCGCCGCTTCGCGGGAACAGTCTGCGGCGGCTCATTACAGAAAAAGTTAATCCGAGCTGTCGATATAAGAATTAAACGGCCTGGCGATGGCACTGTATGTCGACGAAACGTCATACCATGAACTGATTGCCTGCGAGATCGCATCTCGCGCTCTCGCGGATGCCTTGTACGACAAGCAGTGCTCACCCCTTCGCGGATTAATCGAGACCTTTTTGGTGGGTGCCAAAAGACTGTAAGAGATCGTTATTTCCCGCGGCCCCTACCTGAAGACAGAAACCATTTTCACCGCGAATACAGCACGGCTACCACGCCTAGAAGGTCTCTCGATGCAGCTGGACGCACCACGACCGGCACCGGACGAACCGGAACCGTGAAGTCACGTGGTGCCTCGCTTCGGATGTCGAAACTTCCGGCTCAAACGCCGGTCACCTATTCTTTTGATCGGTTCGCCGGTACCGCGAAAGACAGTACTGAAGCAGAAGTCCAACGCCCGTCGCCCACTGCGCCCGTCGTCCGGCGAAACGCTCGTCCCGCGAGTCCCACGACACGGTACGACGCCATGTTGAGAAATACGGAGTGAACGCATAGAATACTGCCGGTTCTCTGTGCAACTTTCTTTTCAATCAACGTATTCGCAGCTTTTTAAACACCACAAAAAATGGCTTTAAATTTCTTTTTTCTATTTTTAATATTGAGTGTGTGCCTTCAACGACCCACGATTTTTATTAAATTTGGTGGTTGTGTTTAAACCTTAGAAAACGGCTCGTGACCACGAAGAATAGAGTGCGCGCGACTCAAACCGGCCAGTTATCAGTTGGCGGTTTTCGGGGGAAAAAAAAAACCGAATTTCGAGCCGCAAATTCTGTTATGGGTAGTTGGTCTCTCATATGTCACGTACAACTAAAAGCCTCGACGAGCATAAATACCCTGTCAGTGCCCCAAAGGCAGGGGCGACACGGGGCGGAGACTAATGGCGTGTGTATGATACAGAAGTGTTGCCCTCGTCATTAAGAAAATACACTGCAGACACCAATGAAAGAAATTATATCAAAACCTTTATTATTGGAGGTGTGCTTCGTTTTTAGCAAACACTAATCATCCGGTAACATAACTATTTGCAGAAAGGCATTTACCGGTAGCTGTTTTCTATTCATGAGTTTGGTGGATTTCCCGACTCGTAAGGCGATTTCGGGACGAAGCTTATGCCGCATGTTATTGATGGATGCTTTTGTTCCGTACCGCCGACGCATGTTCCATTCACACACATCTATAAAGAGGAGACAAAACAGGGGACCAGGCCTGTAATGTTCATCAATATCTCACCGAATATAATGGCCCGTTCACACACTTGCGACCCCTTTGAACCGAGTGCCTTGAAACCTCTCAAAATTTCATAGGACGACAGAATACACTAGCACGCTGGCACCATCTATGCGGTGACCCTGGAACTGCATTTCACAAGAGCGAAGGTTTTGCGGTCTTTCCGCGGTCAAATGTGCGTAATACTTATGAGAAAGGATCGTTTATAACGTTGAGAAAAGTTTCTGGAACCAAGAAAGGAAGGATAAAGCGTGAGAGAAATAGAACATATGCGGGACCGCCAAGTCCGCCAAGTGCCCATTGCTACCCAATAGATGGCGCCAGCGTGTCTTCTCGCCTAAAACCCCTCTGTCCTGGGAAAAGTGGCGCCATTCTGACTTTCCGTTTTGGACTTCCGGTCACCATCAATAGCGAGTTTTAGTAGAGTTTTAGTGTTTCCCACTCCGCTAAGCCACTCCGCTACCCGGAACTCTACAGCCAAGGCTATCGGCGAGCAGGCGCAGTGGCGGTTTCTTCGTGGCGGAGGGCTAGCGGAGGGGGAAACACGGTCTACTAAAACTCCCTAATTTTCCAAGCTGTTGCTACGCCGCAGCTGAGGGGCTGCTGCGTCTGTAGAAAAGGCGGCCGGAAAGCTTTTCAGTGTTCCCTCTGGAACGGAAAATGAACCTCGGAGGAAGGTCTTGCTTCACCGAATCGGTCGAAACGATTTCAACCCGACGGGAGCCGCAAAGTTATGCGAGGTACCAGCATGCAAAAAGCTGTTTAGAGCGCGTTATGCACCCCGCTCCACCGTAAGCGCGCGCGATGTAATAGCGAGCACAGCACTGCCGACTTGGCATGCACGGATGCCCGTGTCGTGTAAGTAAGCGTCGTCCAAAACGGCCTGCTCCTGCTCGTGCTTGTAGCGTCGGCGTCGCTCCCACTTACGGGTGCGTGCGGAGTTGCGGAGTACACTCGCTCGTCAAGTCTGGCGTACGTGCTTGCGTACCGTGCTTCGTTTAGCACAAAGTTCATAAGTTTGCAACGCTCTCGCGGCTGCGGACGCGAGCATGTGGATGTATCCATATCCCATTCAACATAAGTGCGAGCGAAGCCAGTGCGACAAGCACGAGTATGCTTTCTCTCCACTCATTAAACATAACTAGTGAAATCGTGGAGAATATAATTGCAATTTGGCGGTTTGATATGATGAATAAACACGATTTGCGATTCCTGTCAAGCCCGGGACACTGACCGAAAATACAACTCGGTAAGGATGATTGCGACGATAATCCAAAGCACTTTTGGGATCCACGGTTGGACAAACAGATCTAGAGCGGCTTCAGGACGGTCAGATGCGGATGCGGGTTTTAAATAAGGTAATTTCCACACTTATATGGCAAGAAGAGTCCACACCACTGGCATCGCTCCCCTTCAGCTGACCGACACGCCGAGACGCCTGGGAACTTCCAGAGGGCGCCTTCGTCGCAAACCGGAAGTTAGACGTGAAGTAAGGAAGGTTTTCTGGAGGAGAAGGAAGGGAACGCGCCACTTTTCCGAGATAATGAAGCTTTACTCTCGCCGTAAGAGATTTTAAGAGGTATTAAGGCATTCGATATTAAGAAATCGCAAGTGTGTAAACAGGCCTTTATTGATGCATGTGATTGCTTAAGGGGCACTGGCACCCCAAAGGTCGTATTATTTTTTATTGTCTAAAACGATGCAAGTTATAGTCATAAACACGCAAACAAAACCGCATCGCGAAAAAAAATTTCCCCGCGCTATCGTGCGCGCCTTTTTATTTTTGGCGTTTATATTTCCCGCGCTCACCTCCTTGCTTCTTTTGATCGGTGACGTCAAAAATCAGGAAATTTAGAAGCTTTGTAGGCGACATTTGTATAACATTTAATAACGGCAATCGTAAAACTTGTTTTTTAACGCAATTGCGAACGCACTGTGGCCTTTCTTTTAGAAATACCAAAAATCAGATTTCGGTGTGATGTCGCTTCTTTGATTTGTATCCTCCCTCGGAAAACTTGGCGGCGCTCGAGCAGAGGCTTATCGGCGAGTCGGGGAAGGAACCTGTTTTTTCCCGCCCGCCGGCGCCCTTCTTTTCCGCCTGCTCACCTCCTCCTCGCTTCGGGTCGCGGTAGCAACGGCGCTTTGCTTCACAACGTAGAGCGGAGGTCCGAAAGTAGGTCGAGTCGCAGGAGACCGCAAAATTTGACTCACTGCACTGGCGCGGGCCGCGCAGGAACTTCAAATTTGGCATTTAAAAATTGTTTTTTTTTTTTTTTTTTAATTCAGATATACTGAATTCTCAAGTTTCGAACTTTGAGGGTAATGTCCCGGCATCATTTTCAATCGTTTCGGACAATAAAATAAAATATGATTTTGATGTGTCAGTGCCCCTTTAAAAGATATCAGAAGGTACTACTCTGTATATGTGTATGCCTATGTATGTGTGCACATATTCGTTCTTTTTGACTGTATGTGCCGGTGCCGCTCTTACCTTGTTCTGGGGCGCTGGGGCTCGTCAAGCTGCAGACCTGCAGCTTTTTTTCCAGCGCCCCTGTCACAAATGTACCGTTTGTGGCAAAAATAAACGAATTTGAATTTGAATTTGAATATTTTACTCGTACTTTTTTTCCATAGACTTTCAATGGTTTGGTGGGATGTGGGTGCGCCGAAGCCGAAGTCTATTATGAAATTCTTCAACATGGTATGAGAGAGGATCAGCTATAAAGTAACATAACGGAAGCGCACAGGTGGCGTTAATTTCATTTTGCAAAGGCTACACTAGCGCTTTATCGACCCTCCCGCCATTCAGATGTCAATAGCATTAGAAATAAAAAAAAAAGAAAATAATAGCTTAATTGACTAAACTTGACATAATATGTCTCGAATATCCGACTGCTTAGTGATGTGCCGTCTTAAAGGGATACTACAACGAAATTTCGGCGCTCATTTCTTGGTCTGCATATGTTCAAAGGAGCAGTATCACATCGGACACACCAATATCCTGTCAACAAAGACACAAAATGGAATTTCAAAACGAATTAAACGATTAGCAAAGAGCACCTGGTGGCTGTCGCTAA
The DNA here is from genome assembly GCF_016920785.2 of Ixodes scapularis. Lineage (NCBI taxonomy): Eukaryota > Metazoa > Arthropoda > Arachnida > Ixodida > Ixodidae > Ixodes > Ixodes scapularis. Next base: position 93,162,654 of record NW_024609883.1, on the reverse strand, counting down.
TGCCTAGCTTGTAATGCCCGTCTAGGAACCTTGACAGGTAGCGACGACGGTTGTCTTGCCTCCGGCCACCACGAGAGAAGAGGGGAAGGAGGAACTCCCCTCTCCCCGAGAATCTCTTTTGTGACTCCCAGAAGTCGCTATTATCCCTCTACAAGATTAGAGAAGATTAACCCGTCACTCAAAATTCGTACAAAAGCAGCCACTTCGGTGGCTTTAACGGGCTATCCTCTCGACGTCAGCCTCGCCTGTGGCCTCGCCTCAGCTTTGCCCGTCGCGAGATGAATTACGTCACGATTGCGTTGGATGTCACGTGCTCTCCGCTAGCTGCTCTCCGAGCGCTTTCCAGAGTGGGCCATTTAAAGGGACCATGAAATGATTTTAAAATCGAGTTTCATCCACCGCACGTCGTAAAAGGTGTGAAAAGAAACACAAAAACACAAAAATAGGGAGACAAAAAAAAATTATTTGTTATAGAACTTTTAAAAGAAAACTGGACTCTTTTGCGCCTTCCTTCCTTCGCCTGTTCACTACGATGCATCCGCGGAAATGGAGCACGTCAGCCAAATCCAGGTCGCCTATTGGGTAAGAGCCTATACCAGCTCCGCGATCGTAAACAATAAATAGCCGGCGAATGTTTCCTAAAAGTTTTGTTAAATAATATTCAGATCCACATTTTGTAGCACAATTAGAGATGTGTGGCGAAAATTGCCAAATTTGATAATGCTGAGAGCCAAGCGCCATCTATCGTGTGGTAAACGAAGCAACTACTGCGCGTGCGCAGTAGGGCAGGGCCGACAGTTACTTGGGTGGCGGCGGCCGACGCACGTTTATTTTCTTTGTTTTCCTTCCTCTCAAAACTCTGACTGACTGAACGTTTGTTTTTCTACGTGTTCTTCCCGCGCGTGCCGACTTCAAGCAGCAAGAAAACTGTACTTAAAACAGACCACGACGAACAAGAACGCTGGATCCACCGACTCCGACGAAGCGAGCTGCTCAGAATATAAGCCTAGCAGGCATTCCGACTCGGCGCAGCGTTGCTTCGTCGCAAGACCGTCTGCCTACGACCGGCTGGCGTGCTAAATGGAATATGCCCGCGCGACCCTTGTGGACCCTTCCCGTATTATAGTTTGATCACTGACCTCAATTCTAGATTAAGAGGTGAGGTCAATCTCTTCCCCTTGTTTTCCGAGGCAGTGTTGACGAACACTCGTCGAAAAGGGACTCTCGTCGATTCTATCTTGTTTTGTGTGATATAGAGCTGAAATAAACGCCGTATGGATTACCTTCGTAACACGGTATGTACACTTTATTATTGGTATGCCATTTTTATTCTGACAGACTGCACGTCACTGTCGAGCTATAACAGTTCGTGGGAGGTATACGTACAACCCCGGTCCAACCTTTCTTTGCCGAGTGTCGCGTCAGTATCGAGTTGCAATCGTAAAAGAACGGTCCCGAAGTGCTTACAAACAGCACGAATACAGCACTTCCATCGAACGCGCACGTCCGCTCCGAGTGTAAACAGGTATTTCCGTATCTTTTTTAACGTCGGCTCGCTCCTGCATCTCCGAGGCCGCGAAAAACGCCATCTACGTCGCTTTGCAAACGACTGACACGGGCCGGCCCTTCTGCCAACAATGACAGGGTGATTGACTTCTGGAGTCTTCACCGGAAGACTCGCTGCACTTCCCAACAGGCATACCGGCGTATGGGACTAGTCCCATGCTGTCGCTGACTCGCTGTAGCGCAACATATCTCATTGAATTTCGCTCAGCTGCGATGCGGCGATGAGAGGCGCCGATTCAGGAAATACGTCGGTGACATCAGCGCAGTAAAACCTACCGGCGCACCCCAACTCGTTGCCGCTAACACTCCCATTCTCCTATTGCCGAGAGAACTTCCGGTTCCGGAAACGGTTTACGTCACGGCTTGTTTTGCGGTCAGTTGGAGAGAATGAAAAAGTCGATATTTCAATAATTTTTTTGTGTAGAAGCTAATAAACCGAGACGAAAACGGATGCCTGTTCGGCATTCAGTGAACATTGACGGTTTAATGTAAAAGTTATCTGGAAAAAGTAAAAAGGTCATTTCATGGTCCCTTTAAATGAAAAATACAGCCACCAGGCGCAAAACACAAACGTGCGATTGTCATTTACGGATATTGCGGATCATATTCAACTTATTTTTGAACCCGACGGGTTCATTTCGTTGAAGCATCCCTCTAAGGAAAAAGGTTTGGGTGTGTGGTATGAAAGTGAGGTATGTGATTATGGGTATTGGAAGAGTGAAGACTGCTAAAGACTCATAAAACGAATATGATTTGATTTGGTGATGTCGCCGCTGGGAGGATTTTTCTCTATTTTTTTTTTTTTGCAGAAACCCTTAGTTACCTTGATAAATAATGATGAATCAGTTAGGGTTGGTATAAGGCTGATGGAGTTCAGAACTGTGTCGCCTAACCATTTAATATCACTCACCTCACCATTTGGTCCACAAGGAATACCATCCTTCAGATGTACGCGCTGTGTGGCAGTAGTAGTACCAAAAGTGAATGTACATGTAAATCCGCAACCATCAAAATCTACAGGCTGGAACAAAGGTGTTTAGCGAAACGTATATCAAAACCGTCTGTCGATAAAAAAAAAAAAACATGAGCCATTCCACGCCGTGAAGATGGATGGCCAGCGAAGCTGTTTAGCACACGACACAGACCCGCCCCGAGGAGCCGGCGGAAAGTAGACACGCGCGACGGGATCACCACCCGGGAGAGTGGTACGAGAGGAAACTAGACACGCAAGCGGCTTGAGGCGACGACGACAAAGAGAGGGCGGTGCGAACGTAGACGTGGCAGACACGGGTCGCACAGCGGTGAATCTTTAAAAAACCTTTATTATCTACCTGATAGTCTACTGATCTCAAAAATGGAGCCTATTGATAACAAATCTACTGAATAGACCTATAGACCCTTTACACACGCGCCAAATTACAGCCGCCATTGCTGACCTTCTCTTGTCTTACCGAGATGCCGAGCGACTGAAAAGGTAGTTGGCGATCCTGTACAAAGGCCGGTGCTTTAGAAAAGGACACAGTTGAATCTAATATGGCAATAACCTGGCCTGCTATGGTAATGATGAAGTGAAATACACGAAATAAGAGGAAACAAAAACTGAAGGTCAGTTATGGCGGCGTCCATGCACAGCTGCTGCAAAGCGTCAATAGGGAGTAATCACTGGCGGCCATATCTGTGTGCGCTGCTGCTGAGCGCGTGCTGACGGCGAGCTTCCGCAGTCCTTTGGGAGCGCGCTGCAGAACCCAGGGATCCTGGGTTCGAGCCCCACCCCTGCCCGTTTCGATCTCGATGAGCATCGTACCGGCGTGCGGTCGTGTATCACCACTGCGTGGTGCACGTTAAAGACCCCAGGCTAGCGGTTGTACCGCACTGGCTAAATTGCTCATCTACAGCTGGGAGACTCGTCGCCCCTGTGAGGCAGACCAAGTTCTAGGCTGTATAAACATACACACAACCCAATTATTATTCCTTTGGGAGCGTGCATTTAGCATCCTCAAGATTGCCGGTCTTAGCAGCCTATTGGTGTGGGCTCATTCTGAGCATGCGCTCTAGACAGCAGCCACAAATATGGCGCCCAGTGAATACTTCTTATTGCTATATTATCCAAGCATCAAGGAAAATGCAGGGAATGAAGTTCGACGGGCCGCATGTGCCGGCTTCTGCAGCACTAACTGTTCGAAAGCAAAAGCCTAAAACAAATGGCATCTTGCACGCGCGTTTGTCAACGCCTTTTTTTGGTTATTTACTTCGAATCTTTTATACGAAGAAGGCATGCGCGTGCGGCGCGTGCGGCGCGTGCGGCAGTGCGAGCGTAGAGTTTTTGGTCACTGCACACGAAAAAATTATGGAACCCTAACCATAAACAGCTTCGCTGTAAAACGCAATAAGGGGTATTCACTGGGCGCCATATTTGTGGGTGCTGTTTAGAGCGCATGCTCAGAACGAGCTCACATTAATAGGCTGCTAAGACCGGCCATTTGGACGGTGTGGAATGCACGTTGCAAAAGAATCCTGGAAGCTAGCCATCAGCACGCGCTCAGCAGTCGCGGACACAGCTATGGCCGCCAGTGAATACTTCCAATAGTATAAAAAGATTAATAAACCGCTTGCGAAATCGAAGCGATCCTATAGCAGCGTGCATCTTGGCTACTCATCAGCCACAGTTTCAGCTTCGAATTTCCAATCTTACTTCACGACATTTCATAACGACCGAATAGAGTGCTTGCGTTATAATATGTGGCTCCCATTAAAGGGGTACGGAAACCAAATTCTGGAGCTCATTTCTTTGTTTCAACACGACGCAGGTAGCAGCACAACCACAGAAACATAAATATTGCGCTAGAAAACGCAAGAAAACATATTTTAAAGTGAATTAAACGATAATCAAAAACCACCTGGTGGTTGGTTATGAAGCTTCAATGGAATGTCGTGACGACAACATGCCTCTGAAAGCAGCGCCACAGCGGTATGTCCGCTCACTGGTATGGATTGCCTAGGCCTGAACGCAATACCGAGGCGTCTTGGTGGAAAGAGCCGAAACGAAGTGAGCCACCTTGGTTTCAGCTCTCGCGCGACGTGCAAACGCGTGCTTCGGTTGTTCTCAGGTTTGGTGCGCGTGTCTTTGTCGTGAAGTTTAAAGGGGTATGGAAACGAAATCTTAGCGCCGATTCTTCTGCGTAAATATGGGCTAGGGACAGGTAGCACCTCGGAAATATCAATATCACGCTGTAAAACACAAGAGAACTAATTTTAAATCTAATGAAACGATTTCAAAGTCACATCTGGTGGATGGTGTGAAAGTTCTCGTGACATCACTTGTGGCATAGGAGCAGCGCCGTTCTCCGGAAATACGGCGCGCCGGCACAATTAGCCTAGGCCTGAACGCGTTTGCAAAGCCTTAGCGGAGAAAGCCAAAGCGTAGTTGGCCACAGTGAGCTCGTTCTTGTTGAGGCTCTTTGCACGACACAACGCGAGCACGCTTCTGGTTCTGAAGGTTTCCAGCTGAACGTAGAGGGAAAAAACCAAGGAGTGGATAAAAAGAGAGACACGCTGCTGGACTATCAACCACTTACTGAAATTCTTCTTTTTCATCTAGCCTCATGAATTATACTATTTACTAAAATTCTTCTTTTTCATCTACCCTCATAATTTATACTATTGTATTCCCAGGCGTAACTTCTTCTTCTTCGGTATAATATTTGGTGGCTAGCGTTCACATGTTCCTGACAAGGTTTCTCACTTGAGGTGTGACACGAAAATTCTGGTTCAAGACGTGGCAAAAGCAATTTCACAAAACTACTGGATGAATCCACATTACCACCATCCCAGGCTATACTCCCTTGATCCCCAACTTGCATTCCGCGTTCCATCTGGACTTTCAAGACAGCTAGAGGCGGTCCTGCACCGACTAAGGCTTGGTGTGGCATATACACCGCAGTTCCTTTATCGGATTCAAAGGAGAGATTCCTCGAACTGTCCAAGCTGCGAAGTTGAAGGGACAATTCAACATATCCTGTGTGAATGTGATAAATTCGAAGAGGATCGACAAGTGCTGGAACAGACATTAATGGCGTTGGACTCGCGGCCTTTCTGCTCATCAAAAGTGCTTGGTGCCTGGGACACAACTGACCAATTCATGAAGGCCACGAAGGTCTTGGTAATGTTCCTCACGAACACGGAATTATCAGACACTTTGTAGGGTGCTTAAAAATGCCTATGAGATTTTGAACATTTTTACCATTGCTCACCCTCATTGACAACTTCACCTCATCTTTCTTCCTCATCGTCATACCTTTTCTTCCCCCTCCCCCTTCTCCCCAGTACAGAGTAGCCAACCAGAACCTACGTTCAGGTTAACCTCTCGGTCCTTCTTTAATAAACCCTTCTCTCTCTTCTCACTTGAGGTGCTCCCAGGAGATACAGTTTTTCTTTCTGAAATAGCGGAAACACAAAAACCAGCTTACAAGGGAAATCCTGGAGTCTCTGGCTATTGAGGCGCACGGGTACACTCTAGCACGGGGATGACTGCGCGAGTGCCGCCTCCATTACGCCATTTCCGAAAGAAAAACTGTGTCTTCTGGGAGCGCCCCAAGTGAGAAACCTTAGTGAAAAGACGGTGAGAGTGCAGGCGAGCTGGTGGTAGCTAATCATGTCGGTGTAATACGACATGATTGAGAAACCTTGTCAGGAACATGTGAACGCTAGCCACCAAATATCATACCAAAGAGTTAGTTACTCCTGGAAACTCAATAGTATAATTCATGAGGGTAGATAAAAAAAGAAGAATTCCAGTAAATAGTATAATTCATGAGGATAGTTCACTCTCCCCCTCGCCATTGCTGGGTGCTAACGGTTATTTCTACTTACAGGTTCCCTCGAGCTACTACTTTTGCGGTGTGAAACTAACACGGTGAACCGAACGCTCGTGGCACATAAAATACGGGTATGGTCGCGAAGGACGTTATGGACAAGCTAGATCGTACAGTCCTCGGATATTACTACTAAGCGAGATCGTCACACGTTGACGCCATCAAGCGGCAACGCTCGCAACTACGGTACCCTTGGCAGTGCAGGAACTGTTGACGTCACCGGCGCGATACGCATTGCGCTTCTCGCTGGCCGACTTTGAAGCGAAAGGAAGAGAGCTCGCGCTCACGTCACTTCGTTTCCGTACCCCTTTAAATTTACAATGCTGTAGGAGCGTCGATGGCCAAGCGGGCTAGCGCACACCAGCTCGTAGCACGTGGAGCGAAAGATCGCGCTGCAGAAACCAGGGACCCTGGGCTCAATCCCCACCCTTACTCGTTTCGCTTTGGATGAGCATCGTACCGTCGTGCGGTCGTGTATCACTACTGCGTGATGCACGTTAAAGACCCCAGGCTAGCGGTAGTACTGCACAGGCTAAATTTCTCATCTACAACTGAGACAGTCGCCCGTTGACGCAACTTCCGTCTGTGTAAACATACACACTATTAATCAAGCCATATGAAATAAGCATACTGGGTAGTGGTGCAAAACTATCGATATACTATGGATAGTATCGATAGGCGTAAGAAATTTAACTATCGATAGTACTATTGATAGTCGACTATCGGAAAACTGTCGATAGTCGACTATCGATAGTTTTGGGACACTATCGATAGTTTCGGAAAAACTACCGTTAGTATCGATGGTCAATTTATCAATAATTTTGCATAACTAATACTGGGCCAGTTCTCCTGTTCCATTTCTGCTCCATCTTCTTCTCAATGGGCTTAAATTATTTCTGAGCCAGGAAGGTCACGCTGCACTCTGGACTTGTAGCCAGGCCGCTGAAGTCTGGGACTCGGCGTGCCGTATTCCTACTCCCCGCTTAGCCTGCGGCCGCTGGATGTCCGTGTTTCAACGGGGGCCCTCATAAGAATGAACGGGTCTAATGCAAGCGACCGTTGACTTTATTTCTATTAAGCGCTGAGATGCACTACTTCGTGAACTGGGCAATTGGGCAGGAGATCGAACTATAGGGGGCGCTCTGACCCGTTTGTTTTCCCCACGCTTGGTGTTTACTCAACACAAGGCCTGTGCACATGCCGACAGGCCTTATGAGCATGGCCATGTCATCTTCCACAATAGAGCGCGGGGCGCAGTTTAATGTAAAAAAATACTAACAATCGACGAAGCGACGTTAAGTGCCGGATCTATCCTCAGAGAATGCGAGCTTGACCCACTTCGGCTTTTGTGCTGAGCTGGGATCGTGCATGCTGCATTGTTCATGCAGGCCGTCGTGGAAACAAAACAGCCCCTCCTCCCCCTCGCCGGAGAACACGAACTCCAGCCGAACGCTGACGCCGCGTTCGGTTATGTCGGCCGAACGCTGCGTCATTGTATTTGTTGTCCCCATCCGTGTAGTTGTTAGGTTAACCGCTTGGGGCGTCACGGTCTGTCCTCCTCCCCAATAGCGATCAAAACCCCGCCATCCCTCCCCACGGCAAAAAAGATCACATAATGCAACGCGCGGAGTGTTGCATACTCTAGTTTTTGAAAGAAGTCTATTATTTTGGTCGTGACATCTAGTTGGCGGGAAATAATAAAGTCAGACAATTTTGCCCCCCCCCAGCTCTTAGAGTGGGGGGGGGGGGCAATTGGCAAGGCATATGTTTTGCCCCCCCCCCCCCCCCCTGAAACAGCCAGCACCGGGCATGGCAAACACTGAACGTCAGCGCCCGTGGGATACCAAGGGCACCGCCCCCCCCCCCCCCCCCCCCGGGCCCTGGGAGGGGGGGGGGGGGGCACCACTACTCAGAAGCAAGCTCGTACGACACTGCTATTTTGTCTTTCGAATAACTTTTTGTGCCGACCCTATCGCACTAACTAAAGTAATTTGTGTTTTTAACACTTTCCATGTTGAATATACCTGAGACGGGGGTAGAAAAGAAGATAAAAGTCGAAGAAACAGAAAGGGACAGGACGACGTCTCAAACTCAGCTACCAGGTTTTTTTAGTCCTCCTCCTTATATAACCTACAAACAGTCCACCACCAACACAAAGGGGCAACTCTAACCAGTTCAAACGCCAAACCCTCCAGACAGTCGCTACCTACACAAAGGGACAACCTCTAAACAGTCCGAACGCCAAAACCTCTACTTCCCAAAGTAGCGCTATGGACGGCCTTCATGTCGATTCACAAAGATAACTCAGCAATCTTCCCCCAAAATATAAAAAAAAAGGACCAGTACCTATTCCGAACTAACAAAGAATTATGTTTTTTCTTTTCTTTTTTTTTTTTTTTTTGGGGGGGGGGGGGGATAGGGGGGAGATGCTGTACTGTTCATCTTTGCACCGTTTTAGGTTCAGTGCGTGTCATCCATTCGTCGAGGAGAAAAAAAAAACATTTTAAATAGAAAAAAAAGATTTTTGTGTGTGTGTGTGTGTGTGCGTGTGAATCTTTGTTAGTTCGGAATAGGTACTGGTCCTTTTTTTTATATTTTGGGGGAGATTGCTGAGTTATCTTTGTGAATCGACATGAAGGCCGTCCATAGCGCTACTTTGGGAAGTAGAGGTTCTGGCGTTCGGACTGTTTAAGCGCGATCCAAACCAACGCTTCTTTTTGCGCCTGTAGGTCGTGCGGCTGAGGATGTGACGTATTTTCGTGACGTCGCGCCGCTTCTTCGCTCCTTCCGGGCGCGCACAAGAAAGTTGGTTGATTTCAACTTCTTTCTCAACGCGCACAAAAACGCGCGGTGACGTATAGGGCGCTCCTGTGTCCCGGCCAATCGGTGGAGGGCAAGCTAGTTCCGGCTGCCCTCTCCTCCCCCCCCCCCCCCCCCTTTTATTCTCTTCCAACATGACAACGCGATCTCTCTCTCTCTCTCTTTCTCTCGCCGTCTGGCGCAGTTGCACTTTGCTTGTGCGCTCGTGCCGAAGTTTCGCCCGTCCAAACCAAAGCGCACGGTTCTGACTCAGAAAGCGCGCCCGGAAACAGCAAAAACGCCACGAAATGCGTCACATCCGCAGCCGCACGACCTACAGGCGCAAAAAGGAGCGTTGGTTTGGATCGCGCTTTAGAGCTTGTCCCTTTGTGTTGGTAGCGACTGTCAGGAGGGTTTGGCGTTTGAACTGGTTAGAGTTGCCCCTTTGTGTTGGTGGTGGGCTGTTTGTGGGCTATATAAGGAGGAGGACTAAATAAACCTGGTAGCTGAGTTTGAGACGTCGTCCTGTCCCGTTCTGTTTCTTCGACTTTTATGTTCTTTTCTACCCCAGTCTCAGGTATATTCAACATGGTTAACATCCACCAGCTCGCCTGCACCCTTACTATTTTATCTTTAACACTTTCAGTGCCGTGAATAATCAAGAAGCCTATGATCCTTCTTTCAATAGTTTGTAAATAACTATTTGTTTTGTCGAAAAGGCGCTTTCAAAATTCGAAACTAACAATCAAGGGGAAAAACATAATGCCTTTTTATATCCCTCATTGAGTTATTTTACAAAGTTCACTCAACTGCCATACAGTCTTGTGATTGTTTTAGAAACTTATTAGGCAGGAAATAAATAGTTTTTTTTAGCTCAATGGTAAAAAAAAAACACGTTAGGGCATTTTTTGAATGTAATGAACCACAATTTTTTTACAGCTGGGCACTAGAAAACATATGCACTGCTCAGAGGGGACTATGTAAAGTAGCAGTCCGATAGGATCGTTTCTCAACTCTTCTATACTTAAGCCTGATCGTTTGAAATGTGTGTTTACAACGGGCGGCGGAGAAAAGCTCACCGGAGAAAAGCTCACAGGAGAAAAGCTCACCGGAGAAAAGCTCACCGGAGATAAGCTCACCGGAGATAAGCTCACCGGAGAAAAGCTCACCGCAACACCGGCAAATGCGGAGAAAAGCTCACCGATTTTTTTTTTTTTTTAACTTAGCGGGTTCTGCGTCAGACATGGCCATTTAACACAATTCGCATTCGCCACTTCATTAAAAAAAATTTCCTCTTTCTTGTAATATTCTTGAAGGCCATTGGGCATATTTACTAATTCCTCAGAAATTAGTAATCCCCCATTCTGTATAATAATAAAGCCGCAAAAATGATATCAGAACATCGTACACCGGTAAAAAAGGCAATTTATTGAC